>NC_056438.1:47638546-47936046 GCF_018296145.1 Oncorhynchus tshawytscha | reverse complement strand
ACAACTGCTAGCTAGCTAACAAACACAGTGCAGATAAATTCTTCAAATTCATTGTTTCACACAATATCTTATCACAGCACTGGCAGACAGCACTGACATAGTTGGTTGACAAACTCCCTGACCACATGTCCATTCTTGTATTCCACTTCCCAATTATATTATTCACGGGAGCTAACATGGCCGCCATAGAATGTTGTAGAGTGTCATCTAAATGGATCATAATACTCTTTAAACACGTGGCTCTGGACATAGTGCTTTTCGGTATGAAACAAGTGTGTCCGATATGTCGCTTAGCAGAAAAACCTGTTCGAAAGCACATATGAAGTAAATGTTTTTAAAGAACATTTGTTCCATCTTTACTCCGTTTCCTCTTTCATAGTCGATTTACTGAATGTTACATGTGTGTCTTTTGTCTGTCTATCCGACAGACGAACGACCCGGTCACCAACATCTGCCAGGCAGCAGACAAGCAGCTATTCACCCTGGTGGAGTGGGCCAAGAGGATCCCCCACTTCTCTGAGCTGGCCTTGGACGACCAGGTCATCTTATTACGAGCAGGTAGACTCCAGCTACAGCACAGCTCACCAACCAGATCACCATGCATGTTCACTTCCCATAGTGCTTTACTTGCGGCGGTAAAACAGTACAGTATGTTTCATTAGCGTCACCCACCCACCATTGTTCTAGTCACAATCCAAGTTAAACTCACCAGTTAACCACTGTGCATCTCTCTCTCTCTCTCTCTCTGTCAGGCTGGAATGAGCTGCTCATCGCCTCGTTCTCCCATCGCTCTGTGACAGTGAAGGACGGGATCCTCCTGGCCACGGGCCTCCACGTCCACCGCAGCAGCGCCCACAGCGCAGGAGTGGGCTCCATCTTTGACAGGTCCGAGAAAAATACCTTTGTCAACAGTGATACTCCTTGACGTTTGGAATATGGATACCATAGACCGCAATGCATAGCCGACACTATAGCGTCATCTTCTGTAACACGGTTAAAAATCTAGCCCTGGTATTTCTACAGCAGTAGACATGTCTGTACTGAATAGTGTTTTTTTTTCCTATGACATGGTCTTTTCTTCCCATGTTGTGGTCTCCAGAGTGCTGACGGAGCTGGTGTCTAAGATGAAAGACATGCAGATGGACAAGACTGAGCTGGGCTGCCTCCGAGCCATCGTCCTCTTCAACCCAGGTAACTACAATCAACGAGGAATACAACAGAGGAGGCTCATTCCGGAGAGGAAGAGGAGAGTGGTCACCCTCGTTCATTTGAGCAGTCACGATATTCATCCAACAGGCCAATCCATCCCCCCCCAACATCATTTCAACTTTCTAAGTCACCAGTCACCATGTGTTACAAACTCATTACAATCACACTTCAGGAAGATATGCCGTGTTTGACATAGACTGTGTGCACAAGAGTAAGTTCCTGTCTATGAATGTTCTCTGCTTCCAGATGCCAAGGGCCTGTCTAATCCTACAGAGGTGGAGGCCCTGAGAGAGAAGGTGTACGCCTCGCTGGAGTCCTACACTAAACAGAGATACCCAGAGCAGCCTGGCAGGTCAGTCTCACACCGTCAGCTTATTTTAGTGTCTGCTCCTTTCACGCTCGATCATGCACACTAATGTCCAGCCATTCAGCAGTATCACACGTCTCACTCAAAGGCTCTTCCGATGCAGCTGTTGAAAGTACAGGAGGTTGGAGGCACCTTAATTGGGGGAGAACGGGCTCGTGGTGATGACCGGAGCGGAATCAGTGGAATGGTATCAAATAGATCCAACATGGTTTCCAGGTGTTTGATGCCATTCCTTTTCTCCGCTTCAGGCCATTGTTACGAGCCGTTCTCCCATCAGAAGCCTCCATTGGTTGAAAGAAACTAAATTAGAGGCTCTAATTTCTTCATATTCCTTCTCCACTTTAAGACTTTAAGATGATATGTCAAAATTCATCTTTATGGTTTGTGTGTACCATTAAAAAATCATGAATAGGCTCTGAAATGACACCCCAGACTAGAGTAATTTGATCTTTTATCTCCTCTCCCGGTCAGATTTGCCAAGCTGTTGCTGCGTTTGCCTGCACTGCGCTCCATCGGCCTCAAGTGTCTGGAGCACCTCTTCTTCTTCAAGCTGATCGGAGATACGCCCATAGACACGTTCCTCATGGAAATGCTTGAAGCGCCGCACCAGATCACATGACACGAGTTGTATCCATTGTAAATACCCCCTGAACCCAATTCCCAGATCCCCCTACCCTTACCCCAGAGTGCAACTGCTATGAAATCAAACTTGAGAGTTCTTAACTTGCATATTTTGTACCAACCACAATTAATAATGTGAAAATGAAACGTTCCTATTGGTATTTTAAGAAAATGCAACACTGTAAAAGGTGAATTCTAAAGAAGGATTTTTTTTTTTTTTTTTTTAAATAGAAGAGTATTAATTATCAGATCTAGCAACAACTGAATGAACAACTGAAGTCTTATTTTATTCAGTGATGAATAGTATGAAATACAATGTCACTAGCCTAGAATGTCTGTGGGAATAAAATACAAAAGACTACTTTGAACGTGATGTCCGGTCAAGTCATTGTGCCTCGCCTTCAACGTTTATTCTTAACCTCAATCTGATTTGACTTGAATTTCAGTTAGAAAAGAGAACACGACTCAATAACTCCCATTCTACACACACATGTGTGGCAGAGAAGAATCCCAGCAGAGTTTATGAACAGAACCTTACCCTTCAAAATAATCCAGATGTCTGTTTTTTTATTTTTATGCAAATAACACTTTTAATAAAGTCAATGGTATGCGGTGACATCATGTGCGGCGTCCTATCGTAAATCTCCTTTGCATTTGTGAAGTAACCTATCAAAAGAGAGCACAAGCAGCGTTGGAAAGCATGAGTATGGGAAATGCGTGGAAGTCCCAAACAGTAGTAACACATGGAACCCTAGTTGATTTTATAACGCCAGTGGACCAACCAACAGCTCTCCTACTTGCCATACCTCCATTTGTGTTTCATTAGTGAAACTGTAAAATACTAGCTAATTACTCTTCTGAAATTAGAGAGGTGTCTCATAAACAGTCTTGAGTTGCACACAAAGTAAGGACACGTGTGTATCGCTAACTACTGCTCTTGTAAGTTACAACATGCAAGGTACATAATATTTCATCACAACATTGCTCATCTCCTTTGTTTCATAAGTAGACTACAGTACACATGAGTATTTTATACATTTCAAAGGTTGTAGTGAAATCCTTCTTTCAAGAGTAGTGCCACATTTCACAGATGCTCTTATCCAGAGCAACTTATAGGAGCTATGAGGGTTAAGTGCCTTGCTCAAGTGTACCTCGACAGATTTTTCACCAAGTGGGCTAGGGGATACGAACCAGCAGACTTTTGGTTACTAGCCCAACGGTCTTAACCAATAGGCCGCCTGCCACCCATACAGATATACAGAGGTCCCTCTGAATTATAACTACTGATCTAAGACTAGTTTCTTGATCGTCATGGCCAAATGCCAGCCATATTATTTAGATAGGACCATTTTGCTGACCTTGGTCACATGGAAATAGGCTATAAGCTGGGGTCCAGAGTTTTTCACGGTTGTGTCACGAGGTCAGGAAAAACTCATGGCCCACCAGCAAGGCAGACACACAGGCCACACTGAACGGTGCTGTAATGTATAGCAGCTTGGATAATTCAGATTGACAGGAAGCAATGGGCTGAGCCTGTGACCTTCACCTCACCCACTACTGTGAGTCCAGTCCAGAGGCGGACCGAGACAGACGTCATGACAAGCTCTGGATGCCTTGCCAGCCAGTGTTCCTGTGTTCCTGTGGTCTGGAAGCTGAACAGACTTAAAACTCTGGGACAACTTAAAAAAATATTGTCTGTAGGCAGGCAGCTGGGTAGCATAGCCTAATTAGCCCTCCAACACACAGCTTCTACAGACCACCTTTTACAAGACTGAATTGTTTCTTTGTTTTTTTTGACAGGGAGTCAATGCTGAGACCAAGGTCTCTTTTCCAGATAAACCCTGTATAGCACCACAATACACATCAAGAAGTACATTCATATACACAATAGAAGACACGTTATTATACACAACAATACACAAAAAGCAAAACACAATCATAAAAAGACACCTTTTCCAGTATAAAGGTCCCCTAACAACCATATGAAATGCCCTAGAAGCACCAATTTCTCCCATTTTAAAATGCATTGTAGATCATTCCACACGCAAGGAAGCCAACGGCTGATCTATCTAACTCTCTAGACACCAAAGGAGTCTCCAGTCTCAAGCCCGGTGAACGGGTTTTTGTAACTTGTGATTTGAAATCTTAACAGTGATGTCAGGTAAGTCGGAGGTCTGTGGGAGCAGGGCTTTGGAAACAAAAGGAGCGTAATGGTGTGATTTAGGTGACTTCAACGAGGTCCAGCCAACCTTCTGGTAAAGAATACAGTGATTAGTCATAAAACTGTCTCCTGTGATAAAACGAAGGGAGCTATGAAAACACCGGAGCTGCACTTTGGTAAGTAGTATCACCATAATCAAGAACGGGTAGAAAGGTTGACGTGCACAATCTGCTTCCTGCTGACTAGAGAGAGACAAGATCTGTAAAAAAAAAATAGAAAAAAAAAATAGAAAAAAAGTACAAGGGAGAATCAGTCCTTTTGAGGTCAACAACCTGTAGCATTCAGCGTCTTTCATATGTTAACCTGCCGCTGTTGGGTCTAGGCTTATTAGATCTTGTCAACTCATACACAATTCGGAATCGAAGATTGTTGTTTTTGGTTAAAGGCAAGTGTTTATGTGAAGCCAAGAGCATGTGCTAAAGCATGTGTGTAGAGTGTGGGTGTGTTTAAGAGTGCTCTTTGAAGCGCTCCCTATTTTCATTCTTAAAACGTATGGCCTCGTACAGACGTTTTGAATAATGTCTACAACATGTTCGTAGGAGGGGTAGAAGACATTACCTCAGAACAGAACCAGGAGAGAATAATGTTCAATCTTGAATGGACTCTTTTGTTCCAAACGCTCCACAAGCGTCAAGAGGTCGGCCACCTCACAAAGAAGCCGCTGCTTAATTAGCACTTGTTTTTTCCAATTACGGATGGTAGTGAGAGTAACTGCTGTGTTGTGGTACGCCTCTCATTGTTATTGTGGCAAGACCAAATGACTGGAAGATCTTGTGTTGTACATAAGACCTACTCTGAGAGAGATGAAGGCCACAATAAAGGTGTGCTAAATGATATACGTTCAAGTCATAGCACACAATTCAGTTGCTACATTATCACTTGGGTCCGGGAGATTTTCCTGACCAGGTGACCTGACAAGGGACAAACTTTAAGAGCCCACTTCACGTGGTCAGGACAAATTCAGGACCCCAATTATCACATTATAGAGGATTTGAATTTGCCTCATGTTCCAGTGAGTTACTGGAAAGAACACTACTCCGGCCAAAGAATACAGTTAAAATATCACGTAAAGATTCTACATCTGTTCTTTCTGTTGCTTAATACAGTATTATCATATTGGTTTAATGTTCAAGGCCTGAGAGTGAAAGCTTGACCACGCTCTGCGGTCCGACCACGTTGTGAATCACATGAGAAAAATCCAACATTTTAACCATCTGAGGTTGTTTGGCGAACTTTAATAAAGATAATAGCAACCAATTAAACGTGTAGTTGTTAGAGTCCGGCACAGAGTTGCAGGAACAACCATGCAGGTCTGGTTAACAGAAGGAACGTGGTGTGTTTTTTGGGGACCCTTGTAAATGCAAGGTCGTCACCTCGCTGTGATGTCATCGTTGTCTATGGCCACAGATGCTCTTCCAGTTTTTTATAGCACGCCTCAACACGCCTGGCCAGTCTAGTTCTACTTCCTGTGAGTGCGTAGGAGGTCTCTGCATCATTTTGTGGTTTTAATTGGGGCTGTATTTGGACTAATTAAAAATGTCCTGCCCTCACTCCAAAAGCAGCCGTTCACACTATATAAAGGCCATTGGGAGTTAGGGAGAGCAAGGTGAGTTGACTGGAGTTGACTTGTGTGAAGGTGATTGGCTTTCTCTTATTTTCAGTTTATAATATTATAATTATTTCTATGTATTTCAGGGACTTATGAAGAAGAATATGTGAAGAGAGCGCATTCTTGTTTAGTCATGGTTGGACCATTGGAATGTAACTTTGTAACACTCCGTTATGAATAAAATCAAAGAGGAAGATGTTTTTTTCCCCCTTAGAAAGGACAAAGAAAGGTATTTCATGCGCTTGTTTCTCTATTCTAGTTGAGACTGAAACTCATGATGACTGCATCATCGCTGCTGGCAGCCCTCGTGGTGGTGACCTGCGCTGCTCTTTTGCCATTCTCTGCTGCTCAAAGTAAGAAGCCATTGTCTGGTACAGGGGCCACATTATGTGCTGAATATGTTGTGACACTGTCAATGTCAACAGTTCTGTAAGTCGCTATGGACCTTTTTTCGTGTACAGTGATTGTTGTTTCTGAGCTCATCCCCAAGTCATCCATGAATGGTGTAGGTAACAGGACCAAAGTGTGTGTGTTGGTGAATATCATGGTCTATTTCTTCTCTCTTGCAGGTGAGTCGTGCAGTGGTAGGTGTGGTGAATCGTTCAGACGAGGCAGGCTTTGTGAGTGTGACCCAGGCTGTGTCCGCTACGACACCTGTTGCCGTGACTACCAGAACCACTGTGGTAGGAACAACAACTGTCTTCACGAAAAGACTAATTACAGAATATCCACATTTCATCATGATATCTGAGTTAGTTCAACTCAACCAGTACAATGCAACCAATAATAAATTGAATTTGTCTGTCCCACAGAGAACAGGCCTAAAGAACAATGCCTATGTAGTCAATTATTAATATGAGTTGATGGGTCAAATTGAATGGGCCATGTTCTAATTGTAAAACAAAAAAGCACAAATATCACAATACTTTCTTCTGTTTTAGATGCCACTACAACTCCACCACCAACTCAGAGGATCAAGCCCGATGCCAAGAAAAAGGCAACAGGTTCAGTTACTATCTTTGTCTTTGTAGCAAAGTAACTGCATGGTTCAACAGATCTTGTGTACCCTGATTATACTGTAGGCCAAACAGTCTCTGGATGCTAGGTTAGAGTGGGCCATTTTAAACAGAAGAAACATTAGCTTATTGCAATGAATTTTCTTTAGTGCCTCCCAAGAACAAATCCATCAGCGAGACAGAATTGATGAGTCTCAAATCTACCAAGAAACCTTCAAACAGCGAGAGTGAGGAAAGCAGCCAAGGTACGTGTATACCTGCCATGTTGTGCATTTTAGATGGGGCCCTGATTTTCTACTGACCGTATGACTGCCAGGAAAAACTCAGGGCTTTCCATTGGCTGTGTGATAACCAATGGCATAGAAAGGCTTCAGAATCCTACAATAGACTGAGGGAACAATAGTGTCAATCGTCAAATAATTTAAACAAGGCAATGCTTGTGGACTGGAAGAGCAGCTAGCCTCCATTTGGTTACATGGGCTAATCAGTGACTGCATGTGAGAATGTAACCCATAACAGGCCTCTTTAGGATATTGGCAGGGTTGCGTAGGTTACTTTCTAAATGTAATGTGTTACTCCCCAACCCTAGCTATTGGTGTATGGAGGTCAGATGAGATAAAAGCGATAATTGTACTGTCACTTGCAACAGTTTCCAGGGGCTGAGCAAGTGTATCTCTACGCCCTCTGCGTCTCAGTACACAACTGTTGTTCGATTTATTGTGTTTTTTTGTTGTGTTTTCAGAACAGAGCCAGACCATATCCCCTTCTCCATCCGACCTCTTCCCTGAGACTCAGGACTATGGTAAGTTTAGGCTATCGGTGGTGCTCTTGTCCATCATTGACACTTGTCAGAACACGGCAACAGAGAAGTGAAGAGATTGAGAACTTTGTCAGTAGACAAGGAGCTTGTGCTGAGCAACACGATTGATTAAGAACAACAGCTACCATCATGCTAGACTCAGTCATTGTTTTATATTTTTCTATGGTAGGTTTACCCCTGTGGATTCCTGTAACCAGTTTGTGTGTTTCACACAGATACCAACGGCCCTTACCCTGGATCCAACAGCCCGAAGAGCCGGAGTGACTATTCTCGTTTCTCTGAGGACCCAGCTTCCCCTTTGAGCCCTGACTTCTACCCTCTGACTGACAGCTTCAATGTTCCCAGCTCCACCGCCCCAGATACTGTCATGGATGGTGAGAGCTCATACAATTGTGAAACATACAATATGGCAAAGTGTTTGGTAAAAGTATTGTCTGAGAAAGTGACAGAAAGGCTGGTTATTATTTATGTTTTGAAGTAGTCGAGCGACAAGGGCAACGTTCTTAATGCATATCAGTCGACTTAGGAGAAATCCAATGTTTTCTCTGATAGCTGATGCATTGTGTAGTAGTTTGTATGCCAGCTTGTGTTTGTTTGTATGTGCGTGTTCTAACATCCTTCATCTTACCTCCTGTGAAGCTCTGAGTGATTCAGCCACCAGTCTCTTGGAGGGCATCTCCCTCCTCCTCCCTACACCCATGGCCACCACCCCCTTGGCCCTGCCTTCCTTCACTGGTCAGCTACCTGGATCTGCTAACTTCCCATCCACTGGCTTGCCTATGCCCAGCCAGGGTGGAGCCTCAGCAGGTAACGCTGGCCCCCTGGCCCTGTTGTCTGGACCTCCCCTGCTCCCTACTCTGGCAGATATTGCCAAGGCCTTGGGACTAAAGAACCACATCACTCTGGCAGACATAGCCAAGGCCATGGGCCTCAACACTCCCAATGACCCAATCACTTTGGCAAACATAGCCAAGGCCTTGGGGTTCAACAACCCCAACGATCCTAAACCTCCCCAAAACCCCAAGAACTCCATCCTTCTGGCAGACATAGCCAAAGCCATGGGGCTTAACTCCCCCAATGACCAAATCACTTTGGCAAACATAGCCAAGGCCTTGGGGTTCAAGAGCCCCAATGACCCTAAACCCCAGCAAAACCCCAGCTCTCTGGCAGACATAGCCAAGGCCTTGGGGCTCAACTCCCCCAAGGACCCCATCACATTGGCAAACATAGCGAAGGCCTTGGGGTTCAACAACTCCAATGACCCTAAACCTCCCCGAAACCCCAACAACCCCATAACTCTGGTAGACATAGCCAAGGCCTTGGGGCTCAATAGCCCTAATGACCCCATCACTTTTGCAAACATAGCCAAGGCCTTGGGATTCAATGACCCCAACACTCCTAAACCCCCCCAATACCCCAGCTCTCTGGCAGACATAGCCAAGGCATTAGGGTACAACAACATCGACCCCATTACTTTGGCAGACATAGCCAAGGCTTTAGGGCTCAAAAAAGAAAACAACCCCTTCACTCTGGCAGACATAGCCAAGGCCTTAGGGCTCAAAAACCTCAAAGACCCCATTACTTTGGCAAACATAGCCAAGGCCTTGGGGCTCAAAGACCCCAGCACTCCAGCAGACATAGCCAAGGCCTTAAGGTTCAACAACCCCAATGACCCCAAACCCCCCCAAAACCCCAGCTATCTGTCAGACATAGCTAAGGCCTTAGGGCTCAACAGCCCCAATGACCCAATCACTTTGGCAAACATAGCCAGGGTCTTGGGGCTGAACGACCCCAACAAACCCATCACTCTGGTAGACATAGCCAAGGCCTTGGGGCTCAATGCCTCCAGCAAATTGTCAGACATAGCCAAGGCCTTGGGGGTCAAGAACTTCAACAAACCCATCACTCTGGAAGACATAGCCAAGATCTTGGGATTTAAAAACCTCAAAGATCCAAACACTCTCCAAAATCCCAACACTCTGGCAGATGTAGCCACGGCCTTGGGTCTCAGTGACCCCAATAAACCCATCACTCTGGCAGACATAGCTACGGCTTTGGGACTTAATGACCCCAGCACTCTGGCAGACATAGCCAAGGCCTTGGGGGTCAACAACCCCAACGACCCTAAAAGAACTAACACTCTGGAAGACATAGCCAAGGCCTTGGGTCTCAACGACCCCAACAAACCCATCACTCTGGCAGACATAGCCAAGGCCTTGGGGGTCAACAACCCCAATGACCCTAAACCCCTCCAAAACCCCAACAAACCTATCACTCTGGCAGACATAGCCAAGGCCTTAGGGCTCAAAAACCCTAACAACCTCTTTGCCCTGGCTGACATAGCCAAGGCCTTAGGGCTCAAAACCCCCAAAGACCCCATCTCTTTAGCAAACATAGCCAAGGCCTTGGGGCTCAAAGACCCCAGCACTCTGGCAGACATAGCCAAGGCCTTAGGGTTCAACAACCCCAAAGACCTTAACCCCCCCCAGAACCCCAGCTATCTGGCAGACATAGCTAAGGCCTTAGGGCTCAACAGCCCCAATGACCCAATTACTTTGGCAAACATAGCCAGGGCCTTGGGGCTGAACAACCCCAACAAACCAATTACTCTGGCAGACATAGCCAAGGCTTTGGGTCTCAATGACTCCAGCACTTTGGCAGACATAGCCAAGACCCTGGGGGTCAAGAACCCCAACAAACCCATCACTCTGGCAGATATAGCCAAGGTTTTGGGATTCAAAAACCCCAACGACCCTAAAACCCCCGGAAACCCCAACACTCTTGCAGATGTAGCCACGGCCTTGGGGCTCAGTGACCCCAATAAACCCATCACTTTTGCAGACATAGCCACGGCTTTGGGACTTAATGACCCCAGCACTCTGGCAGACATAGCCAAGGCCTTGGGGGTCAACAACCCCAACGACCCTAAAAGGACCAACACTCTGGAAGACATAGCCAAGGCCTTGGGGCTCAACGACCCCAACAAACCCATCACTCTGGCAGACATAGCCAAGGCCTTGGGGGTCAACAACCCCAATGACCCTAAACCCCTCCAAAACCCCAACAAACCTATCACTCTGGCAGACATAGCCAAGGCCTTAGGGCTCAAAAACCCCAACAACCTCTTTACCCTGGCTGACATAGCCAAGGCCTTAGGGCTCAAAACCCCCAAAGACCCCATCTCTTTAGCAAACATAGCCAAGGCCTTGGGGCTCAAAGACCCCAGCACTCTGGCAGACATAGCCAATGCCTTAGGGTTCAACAACCCCAAAGACCTTAACCCCCCCCAGAACCCCAGCTATCTGGCAGACATAGCTAAGGCCTTAGGGCTCAACAGCCCCAATGACCCAATTACTTTGGCAAACATAGCCAGGGCCTTGGGGCTGAACAACCCCAACAAGCCAATTACTCTGGCAGACATAGCCAAGGCTTTGGTTATCAATGACTCCAGCACTTTGGCAGACATAGCCAAGCCCTTGGGGGTCAAGAACCCCAACAAACCCATCACTCTGGCAGATATAGCCAAGGTTTTGGGATTCAAAAACCCCAACGACCCTAAAACCCTCGGAAACCCCAACACTCTTGCAGATGTAGCCACGGCCTTGGGGCTCAACGACCCCTACAAACCTATCACTCTGGCAGACATAGCCACAGCTTTGGGATTCAATGACCCCAGCACTCTGGCAGACATAGCCAAGGCCTTGGGGGTCAACAACCCCAATGACCCTAAAAGACCCAACAACCCCAACACTCTGGCGGACATAGCCAAGGCGTTGGGGCTCAACGACCCCAACAAACCCATCACTCTGTCAGACATAGCCAAGGCTTTGGGACTCAAAGACCCCAGCACTACGGCAGCAATGACCAAGTCCTCGGGCTACAACAACCCCAACACAGGTCTACCAGGTAGGGATGCTTTGTAGATTGGATACTATGTTGTGTTTCTACATCAGTAACCTTTATAATGTCTACTGCATCAATTGAGTATTGATTTAATGTGCATGTAATCAGTGTCAAGTAGGTATTTAACAATTAAACAGTAAGTTATACTTATTATATTATACAGTAAATGACAACATTAAACATTGTTCACAATTTTAATGGCTTCTCCCGACACGGACGTGAACTCTTTACTCTAGATGCCGACAGTAACCCAGACCTCTGCAGTGACCTGCCCCTCAACGGATTGACCACTCTGGCCAACGGAACCATTCTCATCTTCAAGGGTATGCGTGTGTGTGGAGCATAGTGGCCTAGCTCGTGGCTAGCTCTTGGCTAGCTCTGTCCTATCTCACTCATTACTTACTGATCAAATACTTATGAAGGTCAAGTAGCTTTTCCAAAGCAGCAATAAAAAATATGAATAATTGTCTGCTACTTTCCTTTCCTGAAATAGCATAACAATCTGTAGCCTAAAACCCTAAAGGAAATAGTTACTTGATGCATCGTTTCCTAATGATTGCGGTTCTGTTGCCCCCAACCAGGTCATTTCTTCTGGACCATAGATCCCATCACCAAGGACCATGGGCCAGCTCACAACATCAGAGAGGAGCTGGGCATCCCCTCCCCCATCGACAGTGCCTTCACCCGCACCAACTGCCAGGGAAAGAGCTACATCATCAAGGTACTGTAGAACTGCCAGGGAAAAAACCTAGAACCTGGGAAAAGCTCAGTGGGTTGGGGTAGTGGAGATGCCTAGGTGGAACCTAATGACCTAAACACTTTCGATGGGATTGGGATATTGTCACACAGATCCTTTTCGCATAGCCTATATAATGTCCCCATCTCTTGTCCATCTCAGGGTGATGACTACTGGAGTATGGACAATGGCAACATGGAGCCTGGTTACCCCAAATCTGTTGCCTCTGGTTTTCATGGTCTGACTGGCACCATCACTGCAGCCCTGCCTGTGCCTGCTACCAGGAGGAGGCCTGAGTCTGTCTACTTCTTCAAGAAAGGTAAAGGAGAGCTTGAGGATTACCACTACCTAACCTACTCCCATTGCTTAACATGATGAGTTACACCAATGAGTTCGCTATACTCAATCCACATCCATTTCTTTCTCCCACAGGAGGCACCATGCAGAAATACTCGTACCATGCTGGAAGTAGCACTGTCTGTGGCAAGAAATCCAAGCCCAGCGCAAAGAAACACCACGCTCGCCAAACAGAGATGAGTCTGGGAGCCGAGATCAACATCAAGCTGGCTCTGAAAGGCTTTCCCTCCTCAGTGACCTCAGCGGTGTCTGTCCCCAGCCCCAAGAAGGCCGACGGATACGACTACTTCCTCTTCGCTGGACGTAAGTCTTCGACAATGTTCACGATGTACTGTACATCTGATAACCAAAATATCTATTACATCAGCAAAATACTGTTTATGGGTCTTTCTAGAAACTCGGGTACCAGTGAGGATTCAATCAAATTCACGAGTTGATTTAAAACATATGTTTAACCGTTATCATGGTTGGTGTTCTGACGATTTGTCCAAAGTCATGTGACATGAAACATTACTTTTCTGTCCTTGCATTTATGGCAGTGTAAGTTGTCGTCATGTCATATATTAAGCATCAATCAGTTAAATTAATGAACTTGATCCCTGTATCTAGCAGTCGGACAGTTTTTGGTATAGAGATCTCAGACATGCAGTGTAATTACTTAACATTTTGTGTCTCCTTACGTTACGGGGTGAAAACAGTTCATGGGCACACAAATCCAAAACAATATATGCACTGCAAAATTGAAAGCTTCTAACCTGAAAGGGTCAACTTACCATCATACGTAAAACATAAATTGATATGGTCATTTTAACGTGGTTCTTCAATAATTATGCATAATACTTGTTGGATGCGCATTTGGTGTCCAGTTGATATACTAGCATGCTAATAAATACCCATAGACTTACAGTCATTGCGCTAACGCTAGTTAGCATTGGCTCTCGGAATTTACCTCAAACTTCCTTCATACGGGACACAGACATCAAAATGGTATCCAAAAGTTCATCTGACTCTGGGGAAGTAGAAAAAGGGCCTAATTGCCAAAATCTCAGAGTATCCCTTTAAAGGATTATCCTAGGCCTATGTTGATGTATAGGAGTTATGGGCCAACATGCATATATTCACTTGTACTCCTCTAAGTACACATGTGAAACGGCATGAAAATCTTTTTTTATTTAAAAACATTTTGAAATGTTGAACCCAATGTCAGACATTGGCCCCATTATTTATAGAAAGACCCTTATACAGAAAATACCAGTCCAAAATAAACAAGTCATGATCTAGTACGATAATGAAGTATTACTAATATATTCTGTCGTATGCTGTATTTGTCAGATGCGTAAACATTGCCTTGACATGCAATTCTTAAATATCCTGTGCAACTGCAGCTGTTCTGTTTATTAAAAAGGGTCTGGTAAAACTTTAAGTCAATATGTTAACACGAACACTCTTCCCTTTTTTAGCTCTGTACTTCAACATCAAGATCTCTGGTGATCTGCCTGCTCTGGCCAAACCAGACAATGCTGATCCCCGCCAAAACTCCATCAAGAAGTGGCTCAAGTGTATCTAGAGCATTCCCTATGGGTGGACCAACAACTCACAGAGCACACCTATGGCAACCATTTTCTTTTTTTTTCATATTAGGAAAACAAAAGCAACAGAACAATTATTCTTCTTGAAAAGAAATTCATAAAAATGTACACTTTTAAAGCACATGGTATCTGCTGATACAAAATTGGGAAGAAAGAATCTAACCATTGCTCTCTCTCTTACGATCACAAATTGGTAGGATTTCTTTTATTAGACTAAGACACTATGATTGAGACTTGGGAGTAAGGGAATGGAGCAGTCCATGATGACATCATTAGCGGGGTAGGTTTCCTCTACCGAAAGGGAGTCTTCAAGCCCATACCTTGAATGGAAGGGGTGAGAAGACAAGAACCATTAGACATCATCCAAAATTGCCACTTCAAGAAGTTTATAACTCTCCATTGTGTTTCTTAAGCCCGGCTCACTCGAGCTTCTTTGAATGTTGTTTTGATGTGCATTGAAATAGCTACCTCTCTGAACTCAAACATCCGCTAAAACGTTTGACAAGACATCACGTTAAGACCACACCAGGGGGGGGGGTTTAAATATCTCTTGCATGACCGCAACCCTGCTCCAACCATCCTTGTGTCACATGTAATCCGACATGCCAAACAAAAGTATACAATGTGTCCTTTGTGTCGCTTACTTTCTCTGGCTTTATCAGACTAATAAAAAAAAAAAAGCTTCTCATCTACTTTGTTGTGCCGTGTGTTTCTATGACGTAAGAGGGCGGCAGGGTAGCCTAGTGGTTAGAGCGTTGGACTAGCAGTTGAAAGGTTGCAAGTTCAAATCCCAGAGCTGACAAGGTACAAATCTGTCGTTCTGCCCCTGAACAGGCAGTTAACCCACTGTTCCTAGGCCGTCATTGAAAATAAGAATTTGTTCTTAACTGACTTGCCTGGTTAAACAAAGCAAAAAAAAAAGCTTTAGTTGAATGGACTCATACCATGTTGTTCTGGGTTAAAAGTGGCTTCAAGACTTAAAAAGTCAATGGGGATGAACGCTCATCTCCTCTGGGGAGACGGCTGCCTGCTGTCGTGCTGGGCTATGGGGCGGCCGGAGGGCTTGGGCTTGACACTGCTGCTGTCGAGAGAGAGAGCGATAGAAATAGGTTATAAGCAGGGATGAGAGGAGGTAAAAGTGTGTATGAGGAACACAAATACAGTGTTTGTTACTTTACAACCTTATTCTAAAATGGAGTAAATCATTTTTTTCCCTTCATCAATCTACACACAATACCCCATAATGACGAAGCAAAAACTGGTTTTAAGAATGTTTTGCAAATTCATTACAAATAAAAAACAGAAATATCAAATTTACATAAGTATTCAGACCCTTTACTCGGAATATTTGGCAGCGATTACAGCCTCAAGTCTTCTTGGGTATGACGCTACAAGCCTGGCATACCTGTATTTGGGGAGTTTCTCTCATTCTTCTCTGCAGGTCCTCTCAAGCTCTGTCAGGTTGGATGGGGAGAGTTGCTGCACAGATATTTTCAGGTCTCTCCAGAGATCTGGCTGGGCCACTCAAGGACATTCAGAGACTTGTCCCGAAGCCACTCCTGAATTGCAGACAGCCTCTGTGGGATAAACAACCACAAGGACACTAAATTAGACAAAACATTTTTGCACAGCTGATTCAGAGTACATTTTGATTATTGTATTTGAGTATTAAGCTTGTTAGTACAGGTTACATCTGAATATATGTATCTATGTCTGAAAGCCCATGTTTTTCTGGATGAGGTTCTTACCTGTGTGGGTTGGGGTCCCAGGCCCAGCACAGGACCAGGAGGCTGAATGTAGAGGACTGGAGGCAGGGGGTCAGCGCGGAACGGACTGGGGCAGGCAACCCTGACGGGGGTCCAGGCTGAGGCTGGGGATGGAGGAGGTAGAGAAGGAAAAGTTGGTAGTGGTACTAGGGATAGACTGTAGTAGTTTTCTTGGGGGGGTCACACATGGCCATGGGCAAGGCCTCGTGGTGCTGCTGCTCCCTTCACCTGGAAGCAGAGGAAAGGACTCATGTCTCGGACTCTGATACGGCAGGCACTAAGTCACACACGTCTGCCTGAAGTTTATATTCACTTCTATACTATCTGTTTATTTTCCCAGCATGGAAAGTGAAAGATGAATTTTACACAATACGGCATCCTGGGGACAGTATACTGTCTATTGCTGCCCTGGGGACAGTACACTGTCTATTGCTGCCCTGGGGACAGTATACTGTCTATTGCTGCCCTGGGGACAGTATACTATCTATTGCTGGCCTGGGGACAGTATACTATCTATTGCTGGCCTGGGGACAGTATACTGTCTATTGCTGCCCTGGGGACAGTATACTGTCTATTGCTGCCCTGGGGACAGTATACTATCTATTGCTGCCCTGGGGACAGTATACTATCTATTGCTGCCCTGGGGACAGTATTCTATCTATTGCTGCCCTGGGGACAGTATACTATCTATTGCTGCCCTGGGGACAGTATACCATCTTATGCTGAATCTATAATACCGAGCCACTCCTCTCACCTTCCTGGCTGTCAGACTGTGTATGGGGCATGGCAGTTGCCGTGGGGGTGGGCACCGTGACGGGAACAATGGGTCGGATGCTGGCTCTGGGGGTGGACTTGCTCCCAGGCATCGGGGAAGGTTTACTGGGGGCACCACCCGACACCGGGGTGGGCTTGATGTTGGCGGTGGGGTGCTGCTCTGAAGAGCTGGAAGAACCACTGTTTGTTAAGAAACGTGAGAAACGTGTTAAGAGTTGGGTACGTGTTCAAAGCAGTATTTCTTTTAAGTGTGTATGATGCAGACATATTTCTACCATCCCCTGTCTGCAGCTTGGTTAGTCCTCTGGCTGACCTGCCTCTGTTCTGGAGCGCTCTACTGAGTGTGTGTGTGTGTGTGTGTGTGTGTGTGTGTGTGTGTGTGTGTGTGTGTGCAGTGCCTGTACCTTATCGTTACCCTGGTCGTGGGGCTCGTCCCTCTGAGGTTGTTAAATGGGGTGGTCTTTGAGTTCCCTTATCTCTCGGTCCTGTAGGTGGAGACGGCCCTCATACCGGGACTTGAGGGAGCTCAGACGCTCCACCCGCTGCAGCTTCATATCCTCCACCTCCTTGGCCAGCTGCTCCTTTGCAACTGGGACACACACCAATACACACACACACACACACACACACACACACACACACACACACACACACACACACACACACACACACACACACACACACACACACACACACACACACACACACACACAATACTTCATTGAATCAAATGACCTAAATATATCTTAGAGGTCATGACACAAATATCCCAGATAGTTCTCACATCATTCAAATCATTTCTTTAAATCTGGACTACAAAAACATGCGACAGACATACACTGAACAAAAATATAAACGCAACATGCAACAATTTCAAAGACTACAGTTCATATAATTGAAATAAATGCATTAGGCCCTAATCTATGGATTTCACAACTGGGAATACTGATATACATCTATTGGTCAGATACCTTAAAAAAAAACATTAAAAGTAGGGGTGTGGATCAGAAAACCAGTCAGTATCTGGCGTGACCACCATTTGCGTCATGCAGCGTGACATCTCCTTTGCATAGAGTTGATTAGGCTGTTGATTGTGGCCTGTGGAATTTTGTCCCACTCTTTAATGACTGTGTGAAGTTGCTGGATGTGGGTGGGAACTGGAACATGCTGTTGTACAAGTAAATCCACAGCATCCCAAACATGCTCACGGGTGACATTTCTGGTGAGTATGCAGGCCACAGAAAAATGGGACATTTTCAGCTTCCAGGAATTGTGTACAGATCCTTGTGACATGGGGCTGTGCATTATCATGCTGAAACATGAGGTGATGGCGGCAGATGAATGGCACGACAACGGGCCTCAGGATCTTGTCATGGTATCTCTGTGCATTCAAATTAGCATCAATAAAATACAATTGTGTTCATTGTCTGTAGCTTATGCCTGCCCATAACATAACCCCACCAGACGGCACTCATCCGTGATGAGATTCATCCGTGAAGCACACTCTTCTCCAGCGTGCCAGTGGACATTGAAGGTGAACATTTGCCCACGATGCCAAATTGCAGTCAGGTCAAGAGCCTGGTGAGGACGACGAGCACGCATGTGAGCTTCCCTGAGACGGTTTCTGACAATTTGTGGAGAAATTCTTCGGTTGTGCAAACCCACAGTTTCATCAGCTGTCCGGGTGGCTGGTCTCCGGCGAAGAAGCCGGATGTGGAGGTCCTAGGCTGGCGTGGTTAGACGTGGTCTGAGGTTGTGAGAACGGTTGGATGTACTGCGAAATTCTCTAAAATGACATTGAAGGCAGCTTATGTTAGAGAAATTAACATTACATTTTCTGGCAAGAGCTCTGGTGGACATTCCTGCAGTTAAATAAAGGTTAAATTAAATAAATAAAAGTCAGCATGCCAATTGCACACTCCTTCAACACTTGAGACATCTGTGGCGTCTGTGGCATTTCAGCTCATGAAACCAACACTTTACATGTTGCGTTTATATTTCTGTTCAGTATATAAACATTCACAAACAGCCAGATGGCTATGTTTGAGGAGACTGACACTGATTCATTCCCTACATAAGGAGATCCATACAGTAGGGGTCAAAGTCATCGTGTTGCATAGTTTGACAAATGTGTGCCAAAATATTTGTTTAATACCACTATATGTTGTTCATTGTGCATAAGACAATATAACCAACTAGCTTTGTGACTTACTGTTGAGCTGGGCAGTTGAGCTTGTCGGGAGGCGGGTCACCTCCTGTCTCAGCCCGGTCACCGCCCCCTGGGCCTGGGCAGACTGCTCCGGGAGGCGGGTCACCTCCTGCTTCAGACGCCCCATCTCCATGTCGCGCTCACTCACCGTCTAACAGGTTGATGGAGAAGAATACTTTATTCATCCATACGAGACATATGTGCCTGCTGCTGTCATTAGAGGGGCTTTTGGGGGTCAATTGTTTTGTAATGATGTATGGTGAATGAGGTACAGTAAAAAGACAAGAGGGATGATCTAGAACCATGACAAACAATCATGCCCCTTCTCTAAAAAAAAACACAACTTTCTTTTTTTACAATCAAAGGTTCATAACTTTAGTCTTTGATATGGACAATATGACAGTACCTATCTGATCATAACGGATGGTTCTCTAACGAGCAACTTCAATGGCTCCATACATACTGTGTAGGTCTACAATTACCTTCTGCATGCTAACTTTACTTGACTCTATGGAGGCACTGGCTCCATACACATAATGTACATTACTAGTACCTTCTGTACGTCCTCCAGTTGTCCCTCCAGGTCTTTGATTGTGGTCTCGGGCCTGGCTGAGGGACTTCTTCAGGCTCTGGATCTCCTGGTCCAAGGCCTGCTGAGCCTGCTGGACCTGCAGTTGAGCCTGTTGGACCTGCAGTTGAGCCTGCTGGACCTGCAGTTGAGCCTACTGGACCTGAAGTTGAGCCTGCTGGACCTGCAGTTGAGCCTGTTGCACCTCCTCCTGGGCCTGCTTGGCTGCTGCTTCTGCCACCAGAAGAGATGGATGGGAGGGGGAGAGGAGCATAGCATTAGAATGGAACAGAATTAGTCAGTCAGTAAAGGTTTGACTGGCCCGTGTCATTGTAGCTGCACACGCATGATACAGCAGGTGCATGTACAGCTTAAAACAAGTTCAAACATGCAGGATCGGCAAATGTACACACAGGCATGCAAACACACACACACGAATCCCCGATCCCACACAAACACTACCCCCACCGCACCCTCCCACACACCTTGTCATGCTGCATCTACAGCGTCTCGTACCGGGTCTTGTAACGGCGGCCGCTCATCTTGACCTGCGTGATGGTCTTGGCCTTCTCCTGGATGTCCAGGTTCTTGGCGTCCAGCTCCTTCTTGGTAGCTTCCCTCTCGGTGGTCACCTTGCACAGGGTCTCCCTCATGTTCTGTACCGGGCTCTGGTCACTGACGCGTTGGTCCTATGGAGGAGGGGAGTAAGTACAGATTATGTACAGAGTGAAGTGTGGAGAATTCTGGATTAGAAAATGACTGGACAACAATCTTTTGGACAGAAATCTCCTGGACAGTTTATAATTGAGTTTATAGTCGAGTTGAGCCTACTTAACTACTGCATGTAGTGTGTGTGTGTGTGTAAGCGTACATGTGTGTTTTATCATTCTAAAATGACACATAGAAACAGAGTGAGTGGAGAATTGCATGTCACAACTTATCTGGGTGATTGGTGCATTTTTTACGTTAAAGTGAATTTAAACTCCTCTGTGCCTCAATTGGTAGAGCATGACGCTTACAACGCTCGGATTGTGGGTTCGATTGCCGCTGGGACCATCCATATGAGAATTATATGCACGCATGACTAAGTCGATTTGGATAAAACTGTCAACTAAATGGCATTTATTTATTTAACTCTGCCATTGTTAATGGTTTCAATGTGAAACAGATTTTACTTGATGCACAGTACATCCATTCATTTGACCCTTTCGTTGACATGGTAATTCTGAAACATACAAATACAATTTCAACCACGGACCATCAAATAATTGGCATATATATTACTCTTACAGATTTTCCAAGTGGGCAAGGATATTGGAAATGTAATCAAAGCTGATTGGGTGATAACTTGTTTTTAATTAGGACAGAAGAATTGATAACTGACTTTTCCCTCCAACATAACATAGGTACAGCAGATCCCCTTATTGTATGGGACACTTCAAATGTGCCTTTAGAAGCCATGCAATTCAATACTCATCTCTAAAACAAAAGCAATTTAGATCAAAAGAGTCCATATTAACAAAGGAAACGGAAGGACTAACAGTACAGATAGATGGCAATAAAGATTGTATCATAGAGGCTCAGAAAAGTTAGAGGAAAAACAAAAACAATGGAGATACTTACTCAAGTGTAATATATTATAAAAAATAAAGCAAACTGGATAGAATATGGGGAAAAATGCACCAAATTCTTTTTCAATCTTCAACATAGAAATGCTACCCCAAAAAATATATTGAAACTTGTTACATGACTCACAAAAGGATATTTTGAAAGAGGTGGTAAAGTACTTGAAGAATGTTTTCGTTTGTCTCCTCCATCTCCACTAACCGAAGTGAATTGTATGGATTTTTTTTCTATGAATAATGTAAAATGAACATCTGCACAGAAAGACTCATGTGAAGGCCAAGTTACAGAGGAGGAACATCTTGATGCAATTAGAATCTTTAAGGCTGGGGAAACTCCAGGGTTGGATGGCATACCAGTGGAAGTATACCAAACCTTTTTTGACACACTCAGAGAACCATTCTTAGCATGTTTTAACCACTCCTATATAAACTGTAGATTATCAAACACGCAACAAGGTCAGATTTCATTATTACTGAAAAAGGACCCAAGTGGTAAATATAAAGATCTAGTCCATTTAAAGAAATGGAGGCCTCTTACACTTCAGTGTAATTCTAGCAAAATGCATAGCACATGGATTTTAAAAGGTATTGTCGGATATTATTCATTCTAAATCAGACAGTTTTTTTTTTTTACATGGACGATACTTTGGAAATAATATAAGACAAGTACTGGAAACAATAGAACACAATGAAAAATCTGGGAAACCAGGCCTGGTATTTATAGCTGACTTTGAAAAGGCTTTTGATAAAGTACGACTGGAAAGTATTCAAATCCCTTGACTTTTTCCACATTCTGTTACGTTACAGCCTTATTCTAAATTTGATACAATAAATGTTTTTCTTCATCACACCCATCACACCCATCTACACCCAATAATTACAAAGCAAAAACAGGTTTTTATCAAATACTCAAATATCACATTTACATTACTATTCATGTCACACCCTGACCTTAGAGAGCCTTTTTATGTCTCTATTTGGTTTGGTCAGGGTGTGATTTGGGGTGGGCATTCTATGTTTTTGTTTTCTATGATTTTATATTTTTATGTTTTGGCCGGGTATGGTTCTCAATCAGGGACAGCTGTCTATCGTTGTCTCTGATTGTGAACCATACTTAGGTAGCCCTTTTCCCTCCTTTCAGTGTGGGAAGTTAACTTGGTTTGTGGCAAATAGCCATTAAGCGTCACAGGTGTTTTGTAGTGTTTTTATCGGGGGCATCCTAAATAAAAGGAATATGTACGCTCACCAAGCTGCGCTTTGGTCTAGTTCTTTCGACGGCCTTGACAATTCGGAACCTTTACTCAGTACTTTGTTGACGCACCTTTGGCAGCGATTACAGCCTTGACTCTTCTTGGGTATGAAGCTACAAGCTTGGCACACCTGTATTTGTGGAGTTTCTCCCATTCTTCTCTACAGATCCTCTCAAGCTCTGTCAGGTTGGATGGGGAGCGTTGCTGCATTTGCTTTGTCATTATGGGACAGTGTGCATTGATTGCTGGATTTAAAAATATATATATATTTTAGAATAAGTCTCAAAGTAACAAAATGTGGAAAAAGTCAGTGTCTGAATACTTTCCGAATGCACTGTACATTCTAAATGATTTAAATGGGTCTTTCTCCATTCTGATTGTTTTATACTGTTTAACTTTAACCAAAAATAATTTTCTGCACTCATTTGAGATCATTTCCACACTGCCACATACGACTGCACAATATTGGCAAAAACTCTAGACCTGATTTTTAACCAAATGTTTGAAATTGCGATTTGACTTGAGATTTAGATCAAAACACTTGGTTGAACTGTTGGAACTATGGAAAAAGAATGATTATTTTAATTATATTGTTAAAATATAATAGTGGGCACTTTGAATACAGTATTGTTTGACATGAGAACGAATGAAAATGCCAGGGGGAGTTATTGTGACATGGTAGGAACCAAAGTTTTGGTCAGTGTTTCCTAGGGGACCCTATAATCTTTGGCTACATTAAATGTTTTCTCTTAGCTACTTCATGTAGCTAACATAGTGACGCTTTACCTAATCCTCTTCGGTTTAGAAAATACTGTTACACAATAAGCTTGATAATGTTGGTTGTCTTTTATATAAATAAAGAATTGTATACAAATTGTGATAAGTCTTTTTTTCTGTGAGGTGTGTGTGTGTACTGACCTGGCCATCTCAGAGAGCTGCTGGATGCGTTTAAGGTGGGCCTCCCTCTCAGAGTGCAGCTTCTTGTTCTCCTCCTGGCCCTCCCAGAGAGGGAAACAGGGGAGAGGAGAGTTTGTTGCGCGAACGCAAAACAGCAGAGCTATTACAGGGCAAAATAAGCACATCATCAGAGGTCAATGGCATATTTTACAGAACAAACTGCACCACGACAACAAACAACTTCACCTGTTTTAATGCAACGGAAAATTGCCAACGCTATCTCTACAAGCATATAACTATTATTTAGTTACAGACTCCAGCTGTGTGCGCAATGACTTCAGACCACTGTCCCCGATATCGACAGCAGCTCAAAAGCCTCATGTCTTTCTTCCTCTCAAGTCTCACCCGTAGTTGTTCCTCTCTCTGCATTGAGGCTCTCCTGTAGCTCCTTCAGCGCTCGGTCCTGGTGTTCAACTCGTTGTTTGTAGTGCAGTGTCGCCACCTCGAACTGTGTCTCTGCGACCTCCTTCTCACGACGCACAAACCTGCAGGAGGGAAAGGTCAGAGCAGGTTTAACAAACTGCTTACTCACTAAAGTACTGGGAGCTTAGTCTTGGACTTAAAAGCATGCTTAGAATACTTTTTTGAACTAGGCTTAATCTAGTCTGGGAAACCGTCCATGGTGTATAACGTCTTAGTGTGGTATTTTACTTTTGCAATCAGGAAATTCAGGTGACCGCAGATTTAGTATAATAATAATTGATCATTATTTATTGTGTGTCCCTTTCGGATAATTTGTCTTGCACCTCAACAAACAGCACAGCATCCCCAATAGGTGAATAAATACATACATGCAATATATGTGTAATAACACACATCTTTTACAGGTCAGCACAACCATGTATCAAGTACTGGATTTGTAAAGGAGTTGGCACAGTAAGCAAAGTCCTATCCCCATCTACTACCTGATGATCTCCAGGATTTGTTCCTGGGACTTGCCCTCCTCGCTGAAGGACAGGTAGAGGCTGGGACTGGGATTTAGCTATGGTCGGAGATGGACCAGTCACCGGAGCTTCAAACACAACCACATGAAGACAAACCAGAGAGAGAATGTGATGTAGTGGTAACATGAAACCGTCTGAGGCCAGAAAAAGCATTTTCAAAATGAGAAGGTTGGTAATGTAAACTCCTAATGCAATAACAGTTGCTGTCCTGAAATGTCTCAGCCATACATTTTTGATTGGATGACACATACTGTTGAGATTCCCCAACAGAACCCAGCTCGCAGTGCCAAAGCCTACCTCAGAGTGGCACTCTGATGGGAACCCTGGAGCTGGTCTGACCCTGGCCCTGGCCTAGACCCCGACCTGAACACTGACCCTGCAGGCCCTGGTTTTGACCCCGATTCTGCTTCTCAGTGTGGCTGAGCTGCTGCCTCAGTAGGTTCGCTTGCAGCTCAGCGTTATTCAACAGCTCCTTGGTCTTCTGGTACAGAGACCACTGGGCCTCCAGCTGCTTCTTGGCCTCCAGTAGTTGAGCCTGAGGGAGTGTAATAAAAATAAGAATTGGTGGAGGAAGGAGAGGGGGCCTAAGTGATGTGATCATAAAAGCCACTGAAGATCTAATTATGTTCTTGGTCATTTCCAGAGTGAAAGGGTTTGTGAAGGAGAAACGGGACGAAACAGCGACAGAGATGAGATAAAGGAGACAGAGAGGAAAGTCCTGTGTGGCTCAGTTGGTAGAGCACGGTAGAGAAATGTAATTTGCTCTGGATAAGAGTGTATGCTAAACAACCAACATGAATGAAGACAAACACTGTCTGAAAGAATGAGGAAAGGAAAATAAATTGGGTGGTGAGAAAAAAATACTTGAGTGTATCTGTACTTCTTGGTTGCGGCCCAGCATGTGCCTCTGCTCTACTTCCTTAGCCGGTTTCTTCTTAAACTGGGGGAGCTCTCTCTCCAGTCTCTCTATCTGGCTGTTCAGACACTGCCTGGTCTCTGTCTCTGTACACTCCATCGTCAGCTAGGGGACAAGAGCAAGGCAGCGATGGAGATGGTTTCTTAACAATTATGGGAAGGGTGTATTGGACTTGAAATGGGGGGGCGAGTCTGTGTGTGCCTGGTTAGACTTGACTTGGGTAAGAGCAGTGCGGTGTGTGTGCGTACCTGAAACAGACTTGAGGTAGGTGTGTGTGTGTGTGTGTGTGTGTGTGTGTGTGTGTGTGTGTGTGTGTGTGTGTGTGTGTGTGTGTGTGTGTGTGTGTGTGTATGTACCTGGTTAAACCTGGTGTGTGTGTACCTGGATAGATTTGAGGTTGGTCAGCAGTAGGTTTTGGTTGCACTGCTCAGCCATCATGGCCCCCTTCTCCTGGTTCAGTCTGGACTGCTGATAGAGAGAGGAAATGGAGAGGACGTGGGGGGGAGAAATGATTTTGCACTCAATTCTTGTCAATCATAAAGGCCAAAGTTGACTTACTTCCTCCTCACATTCCTCTCTTACATACCTCATCCAAACTGTACTACCCCCACCTGGCCCAACCTTGACCTCCTAACCCCTAAACCCTGACCCCTTACCTCTGACATGGTCAGTTTCTCATATGCAGCCCAGAGGTCCTGGGTCATGGTGTGGATGTTCTGCTCGTGTTTCTGAGCCGTGGCGGCCATCTTCTGGCTCTTCTCGTGCAGCTCGGCAATTTCCCGCCTGTAGCCGTTCAGGTTCTCCTGCAGCATCTTATACCTGACAGAGAGAAAGACTAACTTGGTTTGATTTACTTCAGCAGATGGATACTTCTTCCTAAAAAGATGTATGAGATGGGTGTGTTCAGTGCATTCGAATAGGGAAAGTGGTAAAAGATCAATAGCCATATTTTCTCGGAATTCTCCAACATAAGTCGGGTGGAGTACTGAAAAAGCAATGCTGAGCATACACATCAGTATTGTCATTGGATTTTTCTTATTGCCTGGTTGTGGTTTAAGTTGTATTAAATTACCTCTTGGAGGCGAACCCCAGCTGTGTGGAGAGCTTTGCCTTCTGGAAGGGGACCTCAGACAGATGCTCTTGGAGCTTGACGTTCTGCTCGTTCAGCATTTTGTCGTTCTTCTCCTTCTTGTACTTGGTGAAGGTATCGTTCATCCGGAACAACGTTTAAAAAGATTTTGTTTAACTAAAAAGTGAAACGTTCGATCACCGTCCATTTAAATCCTTTGCAAATCCCTCCACAATGGCCTATCAAAGCACTACCAAAGCACTACCTCATGTTAATCTGCATACACACACCCATATTGACCTTACATCGAACCGGAAAATGATCACTCCCTATCGTGGATTCTCTCATCACTTCCCATTCACACCTCCCAGCCACCGCCGCAGATACCAATGTCAAGTCCAAGTATGTCTCTGTACATTGATTCTCGTCCCCCTCTCATCATTAACACATACTAATCCCCTGTAATCCATACATTCTTCAACTATGTTCCCATGATTATCTTCATGCGGACTTTCCCATATTTCATTATGGGCATTAATATCACCACACCATATGACCTTCCCACCCCTCCCTATACATCCCATCCATCCCTTCAAACTGTGGTAACATGAGAGGTTTGCAGGGGTTGTATAAATGACCTAAACAATGTAACCTCTATTCCTACATAATTTATACCCCACACATTCCAATTTCTGTATCTCCAATACACTATACCTCATCCCCTCTTTAACTAAAGAACGCAGCACAACACCCACCCTACCCCTCAACTCTATCACGCCGTTCCCGAAAACCTACGTTATCAATAAGCGACAAATAACATTATAGGAGATTGAGGGTGCGTTCGTAAATTCACTCTGGCTAGCTAGTCCTATTTCAGAGCACATTAGTCCGAGTGTGCTAGAGCGCAGAATAACTGATTAATTAAAGAACTTTCAACACCCGTTAAATATGGCGGTGTCAGTAAATGTCGGCAAAAAAAGCATAATTAAATTGTTGCCAGCAGCACAGTTACAGTCACAAACGCTCTGGATATCATGAAAACAGCCTAACCAGATCTGATAGGGCGAGTAAAGTGGTCAGAGTGAGGTGTTCTCTCATTTGTGTCTGAGAGTAGTTAGCAAAGATAGCTAACTTTAGCCAGTTAGCTTGGCTGCTTGACCTCCGTTGTGAGGACAGAACGTTCGGGTCAACCCTTACTCCTCAGCCACAGGTTCCAGTGTACGCTCCAAGAGAGAAACGCTCTGAATTTACGCTTGCCGAGAGCGCACTGGCACTCCACAGTGAATTTACGATCATACCCTAAGTATCATCCAATCAGAAGTAGCTTTGATAATATAGTCCAATCATCTTCCTCGGGTGCAGTGACGTAGATTTCAAGCGACGTCACACGTATCAACATTTATCTGCTGCTGCAGCTGTTCGTGAAGTGAACTCACGTCAATCTGGTAGCTATAACAACGAATTTAAGCCTACATTTGAGTGATTTGAAGATTCACTCATAACACAAAACGGTGCGATTGTCAAACCTCTAGGATTTGGTTTTGTTTGAAAGCCAAGTTATCCATCCACTGAGCCAGACTGAGCTAACTAGTGAGCTAACGTTAGCTAGCTAACAGCTGTGGTGAAATATATAGCTAACTAACGGTAACGTTAGCTAGCTAAATGAGCTTCTGTGTCAAGTTGTTATGCTAAACCAATTCACTAGTTATTTGAAATACTCTGCCGTGCTATTTAGATTTTTTGTTGTTGGGTTTGACGACTTTTGAATATAACATTCCAGAGCATCACTTGACATCTTCATGATGGAACGTTAATGTGCAGTCCCTGTCTTTCCCCTCTAACCTGTAGTCAGAATGGGCAGAGGCTACATAGTGGAGGATGTGGTGGAGAAATATCTGTCCAATCTCAGTGTACCAGGTGCATCTTGTGTCACAGGACTTCTCATTGGCCAGGTAAGGTTCCTCATCATGGATCTTATACACGCAACAAACCAGTCTCCTGTCATTCACTATAAGTACACACTGTAGCAAAACGTTTTGCAAGGGGTATAGTCACTAGGAACCAACAGAACTAAACGGAATCAAACAGTGAGGGACCTACCAGAATTTGTCCAATAGGAACACATTTTTGTTTAAACACTTTTCAGTTTGGAGTAAATGGTTTCCTTTGCAAAAACATTTGCAACTGTTTGCTTACGGTCTTCCTCTAAATGAATACAACCCAGGTTTTAGTCAGTTTTTTGTCTTCTGTTTGGTGTCTACTGAAAACGACCCAGGTGTTTTCCCTCACAGCCCGATTTGACCAAAAAATTGGCTACTTTTTCCAGAGGTCCTTGAGTTTTTCCTATTTAGGTCACGTGACTAGGAACACCTCTTGGTCCTAAGTAGGACATTCTTGTCTCTTTTGGCAGAGTTCGTCCCAGAGAGACTTTGTGGTGCTGGCTGTGAGGACACCACAGAAGGACACAGAGGGACAGGGGTCTCCGTCGGTCAGCAGGGGAGCTGGGAACTCACTGGAATACCTGGACGTGGAGTGGGTCACCGAGCATGCCAGACAGGTAGATAATGAGGATAATGCAACTTTTATGAAAACATCAGGTCTTCTAGTTGGTTCACATAACATTACACAGTCTAAGCATTGTGAGCAATCACTTGTATCTCAATCTCACTCTGTCATAATGTATAATAATGTATGTTTTCTGAAGGTCTCCCGGATGTTACCGGGAGGTATGTCAGTTATTGGTGTGTTTCTTGTCACCCCACCTGAGCTGTCGAAAGAGGCTCAAAATACATTGAGACGGGTAAGACGACACAAACTTAAGCTGAGGCAAGATTGTTGGTGTTCCTTTTGATAGAGATCATACATATTAATAACAGGAACTGTATTGATAGAAAGTGGGCCTCTAGTTTAAACTAGTGTGTCTTTTGCAGTTGATCTTTGCGGTGGACAAGCATATATCCAAGGGACGGCTTTGGAGTCTAACAGAGGAGGACGTAACAGAGAAGGTCACACTTCACATCTGCTCCAAAACCAGGAAGTATCCTTAACCACTCCAACTGATGGGTCAAATTGCTCTCAATTGCATCATCTGTTTGCTGCCCAAAGACAAACAATGACCAGTGGTTTCACTATAGTCCGTAGTAAATGTGATGACACCTTTTCCGAGTTGTGTGCTTAATACAAGGAGAACCCTTAGCGTTGGAAAACGCCTTTAACTCTACTCTCTCAGAGTCGTTTGCAGAACATATGATGTTCGAGATCCCAAGGTGAGTTCATAGGTGTGACATTATTGCCTTTTTTAAGCGGTCAATTGTCCTCTACTTGCTCTTTTCTGTATTCATATTCAGCCTAGAAAAATACTACAAGTCTTAACTGCATTCTGATTGGTGATTTCAGAGTTCTGCCAAGCCTGCTGATTGGAAGTACCAGTCGGGGGTGTGTACTTCCTGGCCATTGTTGACATGCTCAGTGGGACTGAACCTGGTGTTCCCTGTGTTAGAGATGCATGTCTTACCACAGGACATGGAAAAGTGTATGAAGGTGAGTGGGTTATATTGGGTGTTAATTACGTGTAAATGTATTGTTATGGTACCCTTATGAAGCGCCATAGGAACGCTTATAACACCCGTATTAAGCTTGTCAGCATTACGTCACACTATGTGAGAGATTAACAACAGTACATTTCAGGAAATGCCTGGTGAGGTCTTCTTTAGCAGAGCTCACTTTGAATCTGGCGTTCTCAAACAGGACAGTAGATTGAAATGTCAATTCTAGTGGAACCAATCATTTTGGTTTTGTGTGATTTCAGGAGGGACTTCAAACGTGGGCGAAGCAGATTGAAGATGGGCTTTGCCTCATCAATGGCGACGCGATGCCTGGCGAGGTGGAGCTACTGGGGGGGCAGGTAAAACGCAGCGTTCCTTTTTGGGTGGCACGATGTCGCTCATAGAAATAGATCACGGCTTTTAACAAGTCTGTTTTTCTGCTCAGAAAAAGAATGCAAAGGCTGTTCAGCAGACGTTTCGAGCCCAGATCCTCATCCCGATGGTAAGAATATCATTAGTAGGGAGTTTTTTGTTGTTGTTGTAGCCTATAACAAGGGCTCAGAGTTTTTCCTTGCTGAAGTTGATTTGTGTGTGCCTGTGCGTTTGTTTGTGTGTTTATGCTTCTGTGAGTGTGTGCCTAATTTCGTGTGTGTGTATCATAGATTGAATAGAACAAACGTGCCCATTCAAGTCAATTATGACAAAATGGGCTGGACTGGCAGCCATTGCGAGTGTACCCATAGGAGCAATGCACGAAGTAAAAGCAGGAAGTGTACCCTTTAATCTGTGCTGTGATTTGTTGAGTCAACTCAACTGACATTACAAAAAATGCATTACATTGCATGAGCCACATTGCATCAGTTGGCATCATTTAAATGAATGTTATTCATTACCATGGTAACCCTAGCATCAGTTGATAGAACATTCAAAATTAACATCGAAATGATTACATCACAATACCAGTCATTGTGTATCCATTAGATTACCGGTTAAAATGCCAGGTTCCAATCCCGTTCTATTCATTTCTATGTTGTGTATATAACATCCGGTCATCTCTCGCCTCAGGCGGAACCCCAATCAGAGCGGAGGTTGACAGCTACTGTGAAGGTGTGCAGTGGGTCTCTCACCCTGAAGGGAATGGTGCAGTGCAGGGCCTACCTCCACAGCAACAAACCCAGAGCCAAGCACGCTACAGAGGTACTGCACATTGGCAACCAGAACTTTCTCTAAACCAGATCTTGCACACCATCCAGCTCTTAGCAACTGAAGGTTATTTGGATATACGCATACATTCGATCTTTCACATTTTTCTCATGCCTTGTCCTGGTAGGTCATCAAGAGAGATGTCATCAACACGGTCTCTAGCAGAGTGGAGATGTTCCTGGAAGATCTTTTAATGGAGGGAGAGGACAAAGGCACAGTATTCGTTCTCTACTTTAGCTTGGGGGTTAGATAAATATTGTTCGTATTACTTAACGGAACAGAACTGAACTGCAGTGCTGTCAATGTGCTTAGCAAGCTATGCAGATCAACCACAAGGTGGCACTGTTGACCATTCACTGGTTGTTGCTATACTCACTGTCCCACTTGTTCTCCTGCATAACAGCAGTGAGGTGCAGTACCAGTCAAAAGTTTGGACACACCTACTAGGGTTTTTCTTTATTTGACTATTTTCTACATTGTCGAATAATAGCGAAGACCTCAAAACTATGAAATAAGACATGGAATAATGCACAATATATCGGTAAGCATATTGGAATCAGCCGATATTAGCTAAAAATGCCAACATCGGCATCATCCCGATGTCTAGTTTAACGCCGATGTGCAAAACCGATGTCAAAACGGACGTGCATATCTATATAACGTAGGTAGAGGACGTAATTACGCCACGAAAAATACAGCTCTGCACAGAACAAAAGCAGAAAAATACTAAGCGCACACTTCCAACAACTAAACAAGTTCAAGTCAAGCAGTCATTTGAAAGAGTACGAAAATTTCAGCACGACAACTCAAAGGTGAAATCCATTAACGGCAACATAATGGGATTCGATGCCCTTGACAATCAACCGTTCTCTGTCGTGGATGATGTTGGCTTTCGCCAACTTTTCGAGCACCAGTACACACTACCAAGTACACACTCTTTTTCAGATGTTTGCCCTACCGGAGTTACACAGTATTGATAAAACGTATGGGCGTCACTGCTATTAGCTTCACAACATTTGGACCATCGATGTCCGCCCCATGAGCATGCTGAGTCTGACAGCCCATTGGGTCAACGAGGATGTCCTTGCCGTGTCTGAATCCTGGCTTAGGAAGGCCAACAAAAATTCAGAGATTTCCAAACCCACCTACAACATTATCCGTCAAGATAAAACTGCCAAAGGGGGAGGAGTTAGCTTGCAAAGTTCTGTCATACTTTCCAGGTCTATGCCCAAACACTTCGAGCTTCTAATTTAAAAAATTAATCTCTCCAGAAATAAGTCTCTCACTGTTGCCGCCTGTTATAGACCCCCCTCAGCTCCCAGTTGTGCCCTGGACACCATATGTGAATTGATTGCCCCCCATCTATCTTCAGAGTTCGTTCTGTTAGGTGACCTAAACTGGGATATGCTTAACACCCCAGCAGTCCTACAATCTAGGCTAGATGCCCTCAATCTCACACAAATTATCAAAGAAACCACCAGGTACAACCCTAAATCTGTAAACATGGACACCCTCATAGATAATTATCCTGACCAACTTGCCCTCCATACACCTCTGCTGTTTTCAATCAGGATCTCAGCGATCACTGCCTCATTGCCTGCATCCGCTATGGGTCCGCGGTCAAACGACCACCCCTCATCACTGTCAAACGCTCCCTAAAACACTTCTGCGAGCAGGCCTTTCTAATCGACCTGGCCCAGGTATCCTGGAAGGATATTGACCTCATCCCGTCAGTCGAGGATGCCTGGTCGTTCTTTAAAAGTAATTTCCTCACCATCTTAAATAAGCATGCCCCTTTCAAAAAATGTAGAACTAAGAACAGATATAGCCCTAGATTCACTCCAGACCTGACTGCCCTTGACCAGCACAAAAACATCCTGCAATAACATCAAATAGTCCCCATGAAACTGTTCAGGGAAGTCAGGAACCAATACACACAGTCAGTTAGGAAAGCAAAGGCTAGATTTTTCAAGCAGAAATGTGCATCCTGTAGCTCTAACTCCAAAAAGTTTTGGGACACTGTAAAGTCCATGGAGAACAAGAGCACCTCCTCCCAGCTGCCCACTGCACTGAGACTAGGTGACACGGTCACCACCGATAAATCCATGATAATCTAAAATTTCCATAAGCATTTCTCTACGGCTGGCCATGCTTTCCTCCTGGCTACCACAAACCCGGCCAACAGCTCCGCACCTCTCGCAGCTACTTGCCCGAGCCTCCCCAGCTTCTCCTTCACCCAAACCCAGATCGCAGATGTTCTGAAAGAGCTGCAAAACCTGGACCCGTACAAATCAGCTGGGCTAGACAATCTAGACCCTTTCTTTCTAAAATTATCCGCTGTCATTGTTGCAACCCCTATTACCAGTCTGTTCAACCTCTCTTTCATTTCATCCGAGATCCCTAAAGATTGGAAAGCTGCCGCGGTCATCCCCCTCTTCAAAGGGGGTGACACTCTAGACCCAAACTGTTACAGACCTATATCCATCCTGCCCTGCCTTTCTAAAGTCTTTGAAAGCCAAGTTAATAAACAGATCACTGACCATTTCGAATCCCACCGTACCTTCTCCGCTGTGCAAACCGGTTTCTGAGCTGGTCACGTGTGCACTTCAGCCACGCTCAAGGTACTAAACGATATCATAACCGCCATTGATAAAAGTAAGTACTGTGCAGCCGTCTTCATCGACCTGGCCAAGGCTTTCGACTCTGTCAATCACCGTATTCTTATTGGCAGAGTCAATAGCCTTGGTTTCTCAAATGACTGCCTTGCCTGGTTCACCAACTACTTCGCAGATCGAGTTCAGTGTGTAAAATCGGAGGGCCTGTTGTCCGGACCTCTGGCAGTCTATGGGGGTATCACAGGGTTCAATTCTCGGGCTGACACTTTTCTCTGTATATATCAACGATGTTGCTCTTGCTACGAGCTTCAATGCCATACAACACTCCTTCCATGGCCTCCAACTGCTCTTAAACGCTAGCAAATGCATGCTTTTCAACTGTTCGCTGCCCGCACCCACCCACCCGACTAGCATCACTACTCTGGACGGTTCTGACCTAGAATACGTGGACAACTACAAATACCTAGGTGTCTGGCTAGACTGTAAACTCTCCTTCCAGTCTCATACCAAACATCTCCAATCCAAAATCAAATCTAGAATCGGCTTTCTATTTCGCAACAAAGCCTCCTTCACTCACGCAGCCAAACTTACCCTCGTAAAACTGACTATCCTAAATCCTCGACTGATCTATCCCAATACTGCAAATTGGATCCTGAACCATCCGTTTTGTTACCAAAGCGCCTTATACCACCCACCACTGCGACCTGTCATCTACAAAATAGGCTTCATCTACTCCTTTGCCTTATCTCCGCTCACTGGTCAGGATAACAACACCCACCCGTAGCACGCACTCCAGCAGGTATATCTCACTGGTCATCCCCAAAGCCAACACCTCCTTTGGCCACCCTTCCTTCCAGTTCTCTGCTGCCAGTGACTGGAACGAATTGCAAAAATCGCTGAAGCTGGAGACTTACATTTCCCTCACTAACTTTAAACATCAGCTATCTGAGCAGCTAACCGATCGCTGCAGCTGTACATAGTCCATCTGTAAATAGCCACCCAATCTACCTACCTCATCCCCATATTGTTTTTATTTACTTTGCTGCTCTTTTGCACACCAGTATCACTACTTACACACCATCATCTGCTCATCTATCACTCCAGTGTTAATCTGCTAAATTGTAATGACTTTGCTACTATGGCCTATTTATTGCCATACCTCCTCATGCCATTTGCACACACTGTATGTAGACTTTTTTGTTTTGTTTTATTGTGTTGACTGTACACTTGTTTATTCCATGTAACTCTGTGTTGTTGTTTCTGTCGCACTGCTTTGCTGTATCTGTGCCAGGTCGCAGTTGTAAATGAGAACTTGTTCTCAACTAGCTTACCTGGTTAAATAAAGGTAAAATAAAAAATTCGTACTGAGGAAAGCCGTATTGTATGCTCAAGAATGTGCTGGTTCTCATACTGCTGCTGCCATTTTAATGGCATTTGAGAACACGTTTGAAACTTGGAAACATGAACACACTCCTAGATCCATTCGAACAACTGACTCGGTAAATAAGCTAATCAACTGTGTCTGCAGCAGACGTGATACCCTCTGTCATGGTATTGAAACATAGACCGAAGAAGAGACTTGTTTGGGCCAAGAAACATGAGCAATGGGCATTAGACAGGTGGAAATCTGTCCTTTGGTCTGATTAATCCAAATTTGAGATTGTTGGCTCCAACCGCCGTGTCTATGTGTGGGGCAAAGTAGGTGATCGAATGATCTCCGCATGTGTGGTACCCACCGTGAAGCATGGAGGAGGAGGTGTGATGGTGTGGGGAAGCTTTACTGGTGACACTGATTTATTTAGAATTCAAGACACACTTAACCAGCATGGCTACCACAGCATTCTGCAGCGATACGCCATCTCATCTGGTTTGGGCTTAGTGGGACTATCATTTGTTTTTCAACAGGACAATTACCCAACACACCTCCAGACTGTGTAAGGGCTATTTGACCAAGAAGGAGAGTGATGGAGTGCTGCATCAGATGACCTGGTCTCCACAATCACCTGACCTCAAACCAATTGAGATGGTTTGGGATGAGTTGGACCGCAGGGTGATGGAAAAGCAGCCAACAAATGCTCAGCATATGTGGGAACTCCTTCAAGACTGTTGGAAAAGTATACCAGGTGAAGCTGGATGAGAGAATGCCAAGAGTGTGCAAAGCTGTCATCAAGGCAAAGGGTGGCTGCTTTGAAGAATCTCAAATATAAAATATATTTTGATTTGTTTAACACATTTTTGGTTACTACATGATTCCATGTGTTATTTAATAGTTTGTGTATTCACTATTATTCTACAATGTAGAAAATAGTAAAAATAAAGAACAACCCTTGAATGAGTAGGTGTGTCTAAACTTTTGAGTGGTACTGTATATACCTCCAAACAATGACAAATCAAATACAGAACAATGACTCATTTATTCCTATCAAATCTGTAGCTAAGTGTACATAATGATTTTTCTGCTCTCCTCTCTTCGGCAGGGTCAGTCGGTGTACAGCAGGTGCTCCCTCGCAGAGTGTTTGCCCCCGTGCCCGGAATGAGCCTGTGTGTGTGTGACTACATGTTCCCTGACGAGTGTGTGTCCGATGTGAGTGACCGTCTCAAAGAGATGCTGGACTGGGAGACGCCCGAGGACAGCATAGACACCTCCCAGGAGGCCGTCCCAGGTGGTTTATCATAATAACCAGGGGTCAGGGGTCAATGTAGCAGGCGGCCATAACTGTATACTACTACAGTATCAACTGTAATCTTCCAGTGACCTGGTTTGAGTCACTAAAGCCCATTGTGTAAGTGTTAATTACTCCCTATGAGGAATGAAACAGGTATTCCAACCGGAACCAGAGTTGCTATCACTAGCCTGAGATGCATACAATCACACCGAAAGAATGTATATTTCTTTACTCACCTGCATGACCAAATGGTAACATATTTCCCCACCAGGACACAATGTTGTGGGAAAACCTTATTTTCAACTGTTTCTATTTGGTCATGTGAGGAAAGACTCATATTTTATGATTTTCATTCTTCAAACAAATGCTATTTTCTTGGTATGTTAAGCGGTTATATCATATGGATTATTTTAGCTTCCTCAACTGAGTTTTGAATCTCCGTTTTCTATACTTTCCATACTACTATTTGTTTTCAATTGAGTGTAAGGTTGACATTGTATGGTGAATATGTCTCATATCTAGAAGCTCCTACGATTGACCTAAAGAACACGGTTGTTCAGAAGAACCTGAAGGCTAAATCTACCCTTGACGCTCGTCCTAAGACGCCCTCTGAAGATCCCACTGAGGCCCACAAAAGCCACAAAACATATTACGCTGGTATGTCCTTTTTTAAATACTCTCTTCAAACAGCCATTTCGTCAGAAATCAGGTGGTACAATGGTCAGAAAAAACACCTGGCTCTGTCGTATGTAAAGGCGTGTACAGGAAGTGTTGATAGCTTTGTGGTTATTATGTGAACCTAACACCTAACCCAAACTATGAATCAGCATCAGGTATGTAGCATAGCTTTCTCTTCACCCGGATTCCGTTGTGTCATTGTGTAGGTGTTGCCATGGCAGCCGCAATCGCTCTCCTAGCAACAGGCACCTCGCTGATCTACCTGAGCGACTAACGGTGGAGGCACAGGACACACACACACCACGAGAGCTGTTGTTATGCTCAGTGACTTAATCGCTTGATTAAATAGATTTTCATGAAATTGAGTTGACATGGTTATTATAAAAGTATATGCAAGCTGTATGTTTGGTATTGATAATTCAACATTTTATTTTTCATATGAATTGTAAAGCAGAATTGTGTAGAGAGAAAAATAAATAAATACAGTTCGTTTTGATTTATTTTGTTTCAGTTGTAAAAAGGTTTCACAAAGAAACGCGTGTACAGCGTATGATTTAATTTCTTTCAGAAAGTATGTCTAATGCCATATATTCAAAATTCCCCTCCCATATTATGGGGAAAATGGACCCGCTTTTTGTTGTTCAGTTCATTCAGTCATCAACAGATATTCTGATGTGTGCCAATCATAAACTTTCGGCTCTGTCCTCACATATTGCCTCAGGCCAACCGTAATCAAACCTCTCCTCAACCACAGTGCTGGCACAGCGAACAACGGACATGTCCGAAGTGCTTAAGAGTGTCTGGATTTAACATTGTTTTTTTTTTTTGCAATGACTTAGGCCTACGGTATGGTTATGCTTGGTATGATGGGCATTATTCTATGCTTTGATCCTCCCAAAGGATCGTTCATGCTTGGCCTTAATATCGCAAATACTGTATTTTATGTATTCATCTATGACGGAATTGAGCAGAATAAAGAAGTCCGTTCAAAGTAACTCACTTTTGGTGTGTGTTCTATTCATGTTAAATGCTGTTTAGTTAATAGTAGTAAAACAATTAGACAGAGAAACCAACCAACACTTCCATGGGGAAATACTGCTTTTAATGACTGACTTGGTTAACACTTTATCCCTTTTAGATTTCAAACATCAATATAGCAGAATATACAATGACATTGTGCCAATGGTGATAAACAAACCTAAGCCATAAAATGGGGTGCATTACTCTAACCATAAAATGGGGTGCATTACTCCAACCATAAAATGGGGTGCATTACTCTAACCGGATCACATACTGTGACGCCAACACAACCTCACACAAAGATTGCATTGTCATATACTTATCATATACCAATACAATGGTTAAAAAGAAAAGAAAAAAGCATTTCGTAGTGATACATATTGAGCTAATAATGTCTGTTTGAAATCTGTAGCTTTTCTCAAGTTAATGGACACTGCCTGTGGTAAACTGAAGCTGACTGGAGGCTGTTTAAAAATATTGCATTTACAGTAGGCTAATGGGTCCAGAAATGTGCACTGACTGTCACTGACTCCCTATATAAAAATAAAAAAAACCTTACTCCACCTCAACACCTGCCTCCTCATCAGGACAGGCCACAAACTCCTTCTCGGGCAGGAGGCCGTATTCATTGAGGAACGCCTCGATATCGGCGGCGAAGAACTCCTCGCTGAGGTGCTGTGTCATGGACAGGAAGTTTCCTAGTAGCTCGCCTGCCTTGTAAACCAGCATGGCGGGCAGCACGTCGTCTGAGAAGCGCTCGCTTGCACCCGTTGCGGCCGCCTCGATGCGGCAGAACTTGATGCTGGGGTATTCGGTGGCCAGGCAATCTAGGCAGGAGTTGAGCGCCTCGCAACCTTTGACTCCGTCCTTGTAGATGTGGACGACTACCAGGGTGAGCCGGTGCTCCTTCTCAATGACCTCCAGGAAGGCCTCGCCGTTGTCCAGCTCCACCACGCTGTCAAACGTCGGCCCAAAGCTGAATCGCTCGTGCATCTCCTTCATGCACTGCTTGCGGTACTTTCGCAGGCCCTTCTCATCCTCCTCTGCGATCATCTCGTACTCCTGGACACTCATCTGTCAAGAAAAAGTGATAGGAGCTGAGTCGAGGCTCATGCATATTATGTATGGGGGCTGAAACATAGAAGTAGAATTGACTTGAATGGAAAAGTCCCTTCTAGTCATTTTATTTCTATGGGTTAAAATAGGTCACGTAAACACATCTCGATTCTCAAGAGTTTTGCTAGACATATGCCTCCCTCTGTGGTCAAGTCTCTTAGTGTCTGACCTTGTGGTTGTGTTTGAACGCTGACTGACCTTGCGGTTGAGTCTGTCGTGGGCGTCATCGCTCTGGGGGTTGGATATCTGTCTGAGGAGCGCCTTCTTGCTGGGAGGGGTGTCCTGGTCCTCACACTTGAACTTCCTCCAGTCATTGATTACACCCTTGGGGCCTTGCAGAGGAATTGAGACATGTATAATACACTAGAGAGGCTGATGTCATTTAACTACATCTCTAGAATGTGCTGATAACGGCAGCCATACTGGTAAGGATGCATTACAAATGTCAAACTCTATTCTAGTGTTCTATTTGTAATTCTATGGATTGAGAGGGGTCGATCAACAGGTGAAAACAAGAACAGAGGTTAACAGAGAAAAGTCTGTGCATCAGAAAGAGAGTTTATACAGACTTCACTCTCATTTCAATTGAAGTTTAGATGATAAACAGTGGACCTAATAAAGAGTTCACGAAAAGGGTGGACAGTTGATGACGTGTCACCTGTTTGGATTGCTGGCACCTCATCTTCAGCTGGTGTTGGGCTTGACATACTGAACCTTCTGAATGAAGAGACAAAATCCTAAAGATTAGCAATGGAAACCGTTTTCTTATCATTTCGTCAAAGAGACTGGCTCGTAACAAAACCGTAGCTTTGCATTGGTTCGTCGGTGTGCTGTACACTGCAGCATGTTGTGATTGTCAGAGACATTCAGAGGGAGCCAGGTTGATGCAGTATTATCAGATTATGATTAGGTCTAATACTTAGGGTTTTCTAAGACTGTGTTAATTCATGGGCCTGCGTGTGTAAGACAGCTGGGACATAAAGATGACAATGTGCCCACATGTATGATACAGACCCACATAACCACTAAGCCCAAGCCTAGGGATTGGATGAGGAGCCAATGCAACTCTTCAGGTGTAGCATCTGAAGAGGCCATAAACAAGCTTCTTTACAAGCCTATGCTTGAGAGTGTGTGTATTGTGTTCCTAGGCCAACTCAAAACAATGTGTCAAATCGAAGTCTTACTAATCCTGACAGCCCTTCGTGATATAGGACACCCTGCCCCAAAATCTCTCTTTCTCCCTGTTCAACATTACAGCAACTAAATTACAACATCTCTTTAACCGGAAACCTTCGTCCTTGACTTTCTGTGTGCGTTGTCACTAAATTTAAAAAGCTACTTTGGCCTTTAGGGCCACCGTAATACAGAATGAACTCCATCATTTCTAAAAAAGCTAAAATTTTACTTCATCTTTGATGATAATACAATAACTGCCAACACTAATTGTTAGATTCTTACAAAACATGTACCGTATGTCAATGTACACCGAACAAAAATATAAACGCAACATGTAAAGTGTTGGTCCCATGGTTCATGAGCTGAAATAAAAGATCCCAGAGAGTCTCCATACACACAAAAAGCTTATTTTGCTCAAATTTTGTGAACAAATGTGTTTACATCCCTGTTAATAGACATTTCTCATTTGCCAAGATAATCCATCCACCTGACAGGTGTGGCATATCAAGAAGCTGATTAAACAGCATAATCATGTGCACCTTGTGCTGGGAGCAATTAAATGCTACTAAAATGTGTAGTTTTGTCACACAACACAATGCCACAGATGTCTCAAGAGTTGAAGGCGTGTGCAATTGGCTTGCTGACTGCAGGAATGTCCACAAGAGCAGTTGGCAGAGCATTTTATATTCATTTCTCTACCATAAGCCGCCTCCAACATTGTTTTAGAGAATTTGTCAGTATGTCCAAATAGCCTAAACCGCAGACCACATGTAACCACATCAGCTCAGGACGTCCACATCCGGCTTCTTCACCTGCGGGATCGTCTGAGACTAGCCACCCGGACAGCTGATTTCAACTGTACCGGGCAGATGGCAGACAGTTTGTATGACGTCGTGTCGGCAACTGGTTTGCTGATGTCAAAGTTGTGAACAGAGTGCCCCATGGTGGCGGTGGGGTTATGGTATGGACAGTCATAAGCTATGGACAACAAACACAATTGCATTTTATCGATGGCAATGTGAATGCACAGCGATACCGTGACGAGATCCTGAGGCCCATTGTCGTGCCATTCATCCGCTGCCATCACCATGTTTCAGCATGATCATGCACAGACCCATGTCGCAAGGATCTATCTGTACACAAGTTCTGAAAGCTGAAAATGTCCCAGTTCTTCTATGGCCTACATACACATCAGACATCTCACCCATTGAGCATTTTTGGGATGCTCTGGATTGACACGTACGACAGTACTTCACACAGCAACTTCACACATCCATTGAAAAGGAGTGATACAACATTTCACAGGCCACAATCAACAGCCTGATCAATTCTATACGAAGGAGATAATGTTGCGCTGCATGAGTAAAATGGTGGTCACACCAGATACTGACTGGTTTTCTGATCCACACCCCTACCTTTTTTAAAAGGTATCTGTGACCAACAGATGCATATCTGTATTGTTGCGTTCATATTTTTGTATTTTTGTATAAACTCCCAGTACTGTAGGCTCATTTGTCCTCCAAGTTGGTGCTGTCCCACAGTAAGTTACAGAATAGTCTTTAGGTATACAGTACATGCACAGGCAAAGCATTTCAGTGGTTCCCATGACGTTGGAATGAATTATGATTATGGACCCCTGATGTTGTCTTGTAATTGCTCTGGTGACATGACCTTGAAATGTTGAAATCACTCTACAGAAACAGAATAGAGTAGGCCAAAGGTTTCCCACATGTGTCCTCTAACATTATGGACGATCACTTCAGATTTCATCAAATCTTTCATTCGTAGTTGATCTCCCTCAAATCCAAGTGGAGAATTAGACCACGTCTTCCACTGCTCTGTCAAGTAGAATCAATATGAATTAATAATCAAACGATAGCAGCAGCTATGCTTACCTGTGTGGTTCGCTGCACTTCCTCCTTGCAGGTTAGTCTCCTTATAGTCCTGACCAGGTTCGTTGTTGCCGGTGCGTAGGAATGGGTTTCGTCTGAAGACAGCTGGGGGAGGCTGTGTGGAATTAGACGTGAATTAATAATCGATATCATCATAGTGACATCTCTCCCATGTCCTATGGTGACGTATATAATAGGATTAGGAATTAGACCTGCTCAGAGAAGAGTATATGTGCTGTGGGAGAGCGACATGGAGAGAGCAACAGAGGGGTTGTTGAGGGGTGTATGTGATATGCCAGACATGCATTGTCATTCAAATCATTTTTTTGCCATATAGGCCACATCCATTCATAATCTTCAATCTGCGGAAATTACATCATGGAGGCCTATTGTACACCATGCAAGAACGGCACTACCTCAGATTGGCTGCGTGCCTATATCCATAGGTTTAAAAGGCTTATAGGGTCTTACAGTGTGTGTTGTGCGTCACTGGGTTGTGCGACAGGTGTAAGGACCGTGTTTCTTTACTCTGGGATTAGAGCTCAGATTCAGGTGATTAAGATAAGTAAAATCTGAAACCAATCATTTCAAATGACCAGAGCAGTAGTCAACACTAGGTGGAGATAAAACTCTGTAGATATGGTCAGCTAGGGGCAGGCTCGTCCATCAGTCACTCTTGCAATATCTAGAACGGAAAACAGGAAATTGTCTGCCCTTTATTGTACCCAGTCTATATAAGCAAGTAGGAATCTAATTACATTCCATGCATTTTGTGAAATGGCTGATACCACAGGCGTGGCATGTAGATTACAAGTTGCCGTTTCAAGGCATGCTTTTAGTACAAATGCAAGGCAAAAAAAGATGTATTTAATCACCTACAACCCAGTCAGTCAGTACCTGGCACGGTGACATACAGGAGTTCTGCCTCTTGAGTTGCGAAAGATAAGAAAGTCTCGGGATGCAGGATATAGAAATCTAAATGAAAAAACCCTGTGAGGTTTTAATGGAATTTCCCAGTTTTATACTTCGTCACCCCATCTGCCGTTAAAAAGTGAATGTGACAGTATATGTCTGTGTTACTCAGCAGTGAAAAGACACAGACTTAGATTGCAAAATGAGGGGGATGTGGGAAATGACGCTGCACCCCCCTTTCTCTGACCTCATAGCTGGGACCAGAAATCTAAACAGCCCTTCACAGGTCAGGAATGTTCCACTTATCATCACGGGGGCCCCAGGAGTGACCACAAAGACAAGTGAATTTATTGCATGAGCAGATAATCCAAACCTCCCCCATCCTCCCCCATTAACCGCTCCACTAGGTGGCAAAAGTGTCAAGATAATATTTTTTTAAAACAGCGATTGCAGGGAGAGCTGGGATAAGTTTGAACCCTTGAATGCTTTATAATAGTGGTAATGAATTATGACACAAAATCAGCCTTGGGTGAAAAGCTGAACAAAGGCACCTGTACAGCATTGCTCGGTGGGGAATGCAGAAGTTAAGTCACGTCGATATCTTGTTTCGGCTCGTTATATATTTCCTTCATGTTGCTATGAGACACCTGCAGAACAGGACAATAATGACCACAGAGTCAAGACCCAACTTGCCAGGGCCATGAAAGGGAAACCTTGCCAACAGTGACATAAGTCAGTCATAGAAGACAAGGACATGTTCTCATGCATAGTTTAGAGTGTGTTTACAAAAACACAATATCGTCAACACAGCCCCCGGCCGGATACGTCACAATCGTTTCTTTTCATCTTATGAACATGCTCAACCAAATAATCCTCTCTGGTTGTGTCACTGCGTCACTGTTGATGTAAAGCAAAGCAAACATTCTGCAAACATCTGAGAAGCACGCAGAGTCAGACCACGTCCTTGAAAGGGTTCTTACAAGGTCAAGATGGACTGGACCCAAAACGGTTTGTGCTGTCTTGTCAACTCCTTATGTTTATTGTCAGTTTACCATATGGGTTGGCGAGACAGCACAAACAGATCTGGGACCAGGCTACAATGATCGGTCCTGCTTACAACTCTCTTGCTGGCCATTGTTTTCATGTTGGGAAATTTGGGCAAACACTACCATGGTTTTTTATTCTGGAAACTCAGGAAAGCATAGTTGGATTCACTCACACATTGGACATGGCAAAAAAAAACTACACAATCACCATGGCAACCTCGGTTTTCTAACCACACCCCCCACCCCCAATTTTAACAGTTTCCCAGAACAGCCGACATGGACATTTTCACTTCTGCAATTTTGTGTTCAACTCCAAGCATAACACGTACTGAATCCAGAAAGTTGAGCAAAGAAAGACAGACCAAACGTTTGATTTGATGACACATACCCATTTAAATTCAGTCTTCTAGAGTCTGTGAATCACCAAGAACGACAAGAGGAATCACAACTGTCTGTATGGAATAACATAACCTACTGTAACAAGGTGACAGAGGTTGCGAATGGTTACGATTGGTTCAAATGAGACCACATTGGCGTAAGTAGCAGAAGTGACATTGGACTGGTGCCTGGTGTCTATGAGTCAATGTGAACCAGAGGTACAGGGACTCTGCCAGACTTGCTATTGAAATCTATTGAAGGGATAATAGAAGGATTTAAATGAGCTGTTCCCTCTTTGGGACCGTGATTGATTGCAGGGGTGTGTGATTAGACATGATTGGGTGTCGTGGGAAACGGATGAATCCTATATTAGAATAGAATGATTCTATATTCAGTCAGTAAGCATGTGTTTTGTTAGGCCTCTGGAAATGATTTTCCCAATCCTTCTTTAAATCACAGTATCACACATGCATTGCAGGGCAAAATAAATAGCTGATTATATGATGAATTTAACTAATCTAGTTCAGATTGAATTTCCTTCCTAGACCACATGATTCATACCAGGTTCCACCTAACTACCACCCAGTCACATTTATGAGAGATTCTGTTGGCGTAAACTGTTGCCCTCATTTTCGCTGTGGCTCACACAGATCCTTTCATGTGAATGGGATGCAGAGTATATGGTGGTCGAGACGATAACGATTGTGTCTTGCCTAAGACCCGGTGCAATCCTCAGGCCCAGAAATGAATTGAAATAAAAATTCAAACCAAAACCATTATGGCTGTCAAACCTGAATAGCATAAGTTGTATTGCTTTCTTCATAACAGTCAGATACTGATAAATCTGTCACTGGCAATTATTTCACACCGTCTTGGGACCTGCTCTCTCAGACCTGGACAAACGTCTACATACACACGGCAGATTGACAGATGGTTTTCATACAGGATCATTGCTTACCGGCATGTTGCTGTAATAACATCGGAAACAGATGTGGGGAAAAAAAGAGGCGGGTGGAAAGTTACTAGGGGGAAGCCTTCCAAAACGTTGTCAGTGGAAGCTAAGCACAACTGCTCAGGGTTTTCTTACTAGCTTTCTAATAACACTGTAGTAATATTTAATATGACAGGTTTGACATATTACATCATTTTGCTGATAAATGTTCAATGAGTAAATTTCCTTCTTCATAATCGGATTTTAGTGGGAAGACATTGTGATTTTCTCCATAAAAAAATAGCTCATTGTCCTTATACAACCCTTACTGTCATGTTGGCTACACTACGGCAGCAGAGTATTTGGGGGGGGGGTCTCACTCTGTCCTCTGCTCTTCCTGCAAGAAGTGACATTTACAAGACGTGAAGAAGCCCTACCTCTTTAAAGAGTATCATAAACAACTCACGGCGCCTTCGACGCCCCCCCAAAAAAATACACTTCTCTTTCTCTTTTCCTACAAGTGTTGTCTTTGCTGATAAGTACCTGAGGGAAAATGTACTCGATGTGTACTTGACGTGTGACGTGTGGTTGTGTGTGACGTGTGGCTATCTGAAGAGGAGCGCACTAATTCTACGTCGCTCTGGATAAGAGCGTATGCTAAATTACAAAAGTATATTTATAATAATGTAAAGGCACAAAATGTATCTTGACATATCTTCCATGTTGTTTTCTCTTGTTGCTTGTTGTTGCCCCTTTGACCCATTGTTTATGCCTGCAACACGAACTCATTAGGGTCACACACTCAGAGAACACGTGCAGTTGTCTTGTGGACTGTATTAGGAAAAAAAAAGACTGCTCTGTCTTTGATGATAGCAGCCAGTTCTTATCATTGTATCAGACTTTTCTAGGTCTCTATTCTGTTTGATTGTGTGCCAGGATCAGTTTCAGTCTGTCTGAATGAGGACACCCGATTGTCTTGAAAATATACAATTTGTTGATGCGCATATCTCAGATCGTAACGCATTTGAATTATATGTCCCTTCCTGGTTGATTTCCAGGATACACACATTAACCTCAAGTATTTCTTTGTTGATGTTTTGTATTGATCAGAATAGCCTGGTTACCTTACACTGTCACCATCCTGTCACCTTCTCCATACAGGTGTCTACAATAGGTGTCACTGGTGTGTGTAATTGTCATGTAGCAACTGAGAATTATTCAGGCTTCCACAGACTAGCGGTGAGTGTAGCTAATACGTGTGTGATATGTTTGTCTACACAGCCAGGCACAGTTCTCACAGTCCAGTGTATGAACTGCTGGTGAACTGCTGATGATCTGCTGATAGGGCCTGGTTGATTGACAGAGCGCTGCAAGGCAGTCACCCATCTCAGTGGGAATCTCTCTTTCTACCTGTCTGTCTTTCACACTCTCCTTTTTTATTCTCCCTCGCTGACTTTTTAAAAAACAATTTACCTCTCTTTCTCCCACTCACTCGCTCTCCCTTTCTCTACTTCTTTCAAGCACAGATGGGACCTTTCTATGACAAGACAAACCACGGCTGTTGTTTTTTGCCTCATTGCGTAACTCATTCAAGGAACGTGAATGTTTCCTTTTCTCATTTGTAATTCCTGGTGTCACAAGTCATCAAAAGGTCTGATGTTGTTTTAAATGATTTGATTGGATACTTTATCAACAATACAAAACATACACATGCAAAGGATGGTCTGATGTTATGATATTACTGTGGCGCCTTGTATTGTCTTACTTTTTATGTTATTCCGATAGTAGGGTGTGACCTTTATTTATTTTTTTACATCTGCTAACTTGTGGGAATCTCCAGCTCTTTGTGTGTGTCAGATGTCTGGGTTTGTGACAGGAGACTTGTGGCCTACGTAAATGGTGTGTGATATATTCCTATGGCATCTGCATAGTGTTTTCCTAGGGTCTGGATGCAAACAGGCCTGCTGGCTTATATGGTAGTGGAAGGAAGTAGAGGGAGGTGCTTGTAGTAGATAAGGGAGGATGTGCTTGCTCACTGTGTTATCAAATGATATCATGATAGAATGATTTAATGTTTAATGTTAAATCCCTACCATTAGTCACTCCTCTAATGTCTGTCCATGCTAATGAGACGCTAAGTAGTTGATTGGTCAGGGAGTGAATGTATCATCATGGAAAGCTTCGGTATAGGGGTGACTGAAAGTGTGTCATATGCAGAGGAGGTCCATAGAGTAGAGCACGCAGCCCCACTGTCAAGTACAGGTAACATAAACTGACCTTTGTGAGTCTTCCAGCGTAAATAATAACATGCACTAGCTTTAACGAGACCAGGACCCGAGAAGACACACAGCTGATAGTCTCTTTTACTGGGAGGTATTTAGACAAGCCAGAACTGAGATGATAAAACAGGTCGTAGAAGAATACTACAGCCCTTTACGCACAGGAGCACACTCATCACAAACCATAGGAGAACATAGACCCAAACCCCAGACGAGGCACCGCAACGACACAGGATATTGACCCTCCACATCCTCCAATGGAAAATGCAAGAAGCCTAATAGCACACGGATAAGAAGTGAAGGTGTATACAGAGGAAATCAACACAAAACCAGACCTAATCTGTGTCCAAGAAATACATGGCTATCGCCAAGATTAAACGTTAACATAATGGGATATGAGGGGATAAGGAAGGATAGAGAGAGTGGACAGGGGGGAGGGTGTGCAACTTTTATCAGGAATGGCCTGTCACACAGACATCTACATTTTCAATTAAGAAATGAATGCGAGTATGGAGGTCTGATTGAAATAGAGGCACCAACAGTAGTAAATATCTACAACCCGTGTCTCCCATTCTCACAGACGGAGCTAGAAAAGGTGACGGGAACAAACATAGGAACAATTATTTGGTGTGGGGAATGGGGATTTTAGTGCACATAACACTGTCTGGGGAAGCATAACAACAGATACCAATGGCAGAAATGTGGAAAACCTAATTGAAGTTCAGAATCTAACATGCCTCAACGACAACTCAGTAACAAGCTACAACACTTTTACAAACATGGCAACATGCCTAGATTTAACTATAGCATCCAATGAGCTGGCAGGATTATGCAGGTGGGAAGTATTAAAATGAACAACAATGGGCAGCAACCACTACCCAGTTCTATTTAGTATCATGACTCTCCTGGCTGAGGATCCAAGGCTTCAGATCAGCTTGGCAAATGGCTGACGATGACCAGACTTCTCTCACCCACAGAATTTATGTTGTAACAAGCTGTCATATCTTGTCAGTCCACTAGGGACTTTTGTCTCGTGTACGTGTATTCTGTGTTATTTAGTTACTAAGTAGATAAATAATTAAACCAATTTGTGTAGTACTGAATAATCAGCAAAGGCTTGGGTTCTTGCAGATCCAAGAATGTTACTACTGTTCAGAATGAGAACTGATATGAGGTAATGATTAATAAGGGACTGCTATCAATATATTATATATATATCTTCTTGGGTTTAATTCGGGAGATGGTAATTCGTTAAACAACTTCTTCCGTGGTGCCCCAAATTACTAATGAGTTAATTGTTACCCGATTAAATTAATAATGTAACAATTAAACAGAGTTAGTGAATTGAATAACGCATCACCGGGGGCAAACTACCTGCCCCCCAGGACACCTACACCACCCGATGTCACAGGAAGGCCATAAAGATCATCAAGGACAACAACCACCCGAGCCACTGCCTGTTCACCCCGCTATCATCCAGAAGGCGAGGTCAGTACAGGTGCATCAAAGCTGGGACCGAGAGACTGAAAAACAGCTTCTATCTCAAGGCCATCAGACTGTTAAACAGCCACCACTAACATTGAGTGGCTGCTGCCAACACACTGACTCAACTCCAGCCACTTTAATAGTGGGAATTGATGTAAAATATATCACTAGCCACTTTAAACAATGCTACCTTATATAATGTTACTTACCCTACATTATTCATCTCATATGCATACGTACATACTGTACTCTATATCATCGACTGCATCCTTATGTAATACATGTATCACTAGCCACTTTAACTATGCCACTTTGTTTACATACTCATCTCATATGTATATACTGTACTCGATACCATCTACTGCATCTTGCCTATGCCACTCTGTACCATCACTCATTCATATATCTTTATGTACATATTCTTTATCCCTTTACACTTGTGTATAAGGTAGTAGTTTTGGAATTGTTAGTTAGATTACTCGTTGGTTATTACTGCATTGTCGGAACTAGAAGCACAAGCATTTCGCTACACTCACATTAACATCTGCTAACCATGTGTATGTGACAAATAAATTTGATTTGATTAGAATAAATAACAGTCATCAGATTAATGAAAGTCACTTCACGACAGTAGTCGGACTGGAACAAGTCAGAAGATCCCCATGTGATGCGCTGGAGGTTCTCCAAAGCCAGCTGGACCAAATACACCAACCAAGAGGAATTCCAGCCATTAAATGGGGAAACAAGACAGCAAGCACGGAGGATTAAAAAGCTGAGGGCCTAGCTCAGACCTTTAGGGCCATCCACAGCTGAATTAGTAATGCCCAATTTTGGGTTGGAAGGCCGATCAGTGGACTAGAGAACTCGGAATAAATGACCTACACCTCAGTCCAATACTCTCACTGTCTATCCCCCCAATATGGCTTCTCCCCTCTCCAAGGGTTGACTTCTCACTACTAGAGATGATTGAGGATGGAAAGGATAAAGTGACCATAGGACAAATGACAAGAGGGATACCTAAACTCCCACTACCCATCAGTAAAAACAGGCAATGCTGCAACATACTCAATCCCAAAGCTCAACATAACCAGGGGAAAAATAACAGGCCATGTATCAGTTTTCACAACAGAGCTAATGTCCTGCATCGTGGCCCTAACATGTGGTGGAAGAATCCAAACCCGGAGGGATCATTTTACTCAAAATCAACACTACAAAGCCTGGAGAGAGACAACAGTAACAGGATTTAACATATGAAATCCTTGAAATTCTCCACAGGATCCAGCATTAAACCAGGATTACCTTTCCATGGGTACCAGCACATGTGGAAGTCAGTGGAAATTAAACAGCAGATGAAACTGCAAAAAACACCCTACATTCAAATCTAAACATCACAGTCCCCATGAGCAAGAGTGAAGTTAAATCCAAAATCAAACTGAAAAATGTCAGTGTTACGGTTTTCTTACGTCGGAGGAGAGTCGGACCAAAATGCAGCGTGGTTAATTCGATACATCTTTAATAAAGATGAAACACGAACAATACAAAACAATAAACGTGAAAACCGAAACAGCCTAAACTGATGCAAACTAACACAGAGACAGGAACAATCACCCACAAAACACTCAAAGAATATGGCTGCCTAAATATGGTTCCCAATCAGAGACAACGATAATCACCTGCCTCTGATTGAGAACCACCTCAGGCAACCATAGACTATGCTAGAAAACCCCACTAAGCCACAATCCCAAAACCTATGAAAAACCCCCATACACAAACACACCACAAAATAAACACATGTCACACCCTGGCCTGACCAAATAAAGAAAGAAAACACAAAATACTAAGACCTGGGGCCTGTTGCACAAAACTAGGATAAGGGATTAAGCCAGGATATCTTGGTGATCCTGGCTCAATTGATCCGTAATCCGGTTGCACTAAAGATGGATAGGGGGCAGGAGGATATGTTATGGTATAAATTACCATGGAGATTTATTCTGTGGAGCTAGCCTGCTCCAGACCAGGCTAAATTCCAGGATCTATTTAATCTCATCCCTAATGTCAGTCAGCAGTCACCACAAATGGAAACCAATAGTTATTTCACTGCTCACTATACATTGTTATCACATATAACTAGACCCACTGTTATTATTTAAACGTTTGTGATCATTAATTTCAATGATTTTGGATAAAAAATGATTTTTAGATGATGTTGCTATCATTAGATAATTTACAGTTTCCCATAGACTATATATAAAATGATAGAATATTAGGGCCACAGAGGGGGAAAAAAAACACAAGTCATAATATTGTAACCAGTTGTTTTAAAGGAGGACAGTTGTTAAAATGACAGATGTGGGGCATTTCGTGAAATTGTACTTCAGTATGGTTTCATAAACAAAGACATGCTGATGTGCCAGAATATTAAGTATCACATTGTCATAAGTATCAAAACTGTAAAAACAATATGTAGCTTTTCTGCAGAAAGAACCAGCCTCATAAATTTATGACTTTATCCTTTTTCTTCAGTGTGGCCCTAGTACTCTGTCATATAAACAAATACACATTCCATATGAATATAAAAACACAATGTGTAACATTATGTTCCTTTATTGAATAAGGACAAAACAAAGCAGGTAAACCATCAGCTCCTTTCGAAACTGAAGTCACAGTGACTCTACAAGATGGAAAGCACAGAATCCAAGCATATTATACAAAATGATACATACACATTCAAAGGTCTGTATATAACACACCCTGCATGTCTGCACACTAAAATAAATGCAGGACAAATCCATACACATCAACTGAACAGACAAATGAATGGATGCAGTAGCCTCCCTGCAGCCTTGTATTACACACAGTATACCGCACAAACATCATAAGAGGCCAAATTCGTCAAAAAACGAACCCAAAAAAACCCAAATTCCTCTGCCACCGCAGGACATATTTAACCAAAATTGAAAGCACACATACTAACTAAAATAATTCAACACATATTGGTCCCTCAGCAGCCGACCACTGTCGTCATCAGGGAAGATTGCCGGATTGTCCCAGTCCATGGCTGGTGGCACTCTGGGGGCCCTCTCCTTCCTCAGGCAGGCCACATTGTGGAGGACAGCACAAGCCACAGTAATATCACATGCCCTAACAGGGCTGACCCTTAATTTGTGAAGGCAGTGAAAGCGTGCCTTCAGGAGGCCAAAGGTCATTTCAACTCTGGCCCTGGTCCTGGCATGGGCATGGTTGTAGGCCTGCTGTGCTTCCTGGGGGTCTGTGAAAGGTGTCAGGAGAAAAGGCTGGCAGCCATACCCCCTGTCTCCCAGCAACATACCAGAGAATTCACCTGTCAACACAAAATCTCATCATTACTACCTCATAAACACAGTGATATTCTTGACACAGCCATGATGGTTATAAATAGGGGTTGTGTGGCTTACCTTGTGATAGGCACTGATAGATTTCAGAGGCCCGAAAGATTCTGGAGTCATGGACTCAGCCAGGCCATTTTGCCACAACATTGCTGATCACACAGTCAGCATTGCAGACCATCTGAAATCATAAGATGAGGAATATTACACCAATCAATGCACATCACTGGCAATGCAGAGTGTTCGTCAATGGACAATATCAAAAAGTTATGTTCACCTGAACATTAATGCTGTGAAAGGATTTCCTATTCACAAAATCGGCCTCATGGGCACCTGAGGGGGCTTTTATCCTTATGTGTGTGCAGTCCACTGCACCAATGACATTGGGGAAACCTGTCACACAAAGTAATGAGTATCCTACTATGTGTTAACAGTTGTCCTGTAATTTGTAGATCCTCTTACCTGCAATCCTATAGAACTCCTCTTTGATGTCACAGAGTCTTCTGTGGCCAGGGAAGGAGATGAAGACATCTGCTAATGCTTTGATAGCCAGACACACACTCCTTATTGTGCGGCAAATTGTGGCCTTGTTCAGCTGTTCTGCATCCCCCACTGAGTACAGGAAGGCTCCACTAGCAAAAAGCGCAAGGCCACACAAACCATTTGCTCCACACTCAGTGCATGGCTCCGTGCAGTGCGGTGCTTAATCCTGGGACCCAGTAGTCTGCATAGATACCTGATGCCATCTGCAGAAAACCTGTATCTTTCATATAGATGGTCATCAGGGAAGGCCAGTGGGTCCAACCGGTCCCTGAAGACCCTTTCTCGCCTGAAGGCTCTCCTCAGCACAAGTGCTTCTTCATCCACCACATCTCGCACGAATGGGCATGCCATTGTCAGAGCAGAAAGGAACACACAATTTTGGGCCTTCATATAGGCTAGTGGCCACACCTGGTGCTGGGGGGGTGGGCAAAAGAGGGCGATGCCTTATAACGATGACTTGGTTGTACTGATTGCTGGGAAAATAAAAAAAAAACTTAGAAAGATGCCACCGTCCTGTGTGCTCACAATAAGAGCTCATATGTCATGGCTCATATGACTTTACGAGAATATACCTAATTTTTATTTTGAGCTGTGTCATCTTCTTGGAGCTGGGGGAGGAAAGAAAAATAATGATTAATACATTTGTGTTACAGTTAGCATACAGTGTACATTGAAGGCATATCTCACCTCCCTCTCAAGTTTTTTTATTTCAAGGTCCAGTTTCCTAATTGTCCTCTTTTTTATTTCGAACTCCAGTGCAAGATTTTCCATCTTTTTCTTCTTGTACTGAATGTCTATGTCTGCCAGTTCTATTTGGCGCCGGAGGTGGTTGCCATACAACTTTCTGATAGCTTGTGAGCTCTGTGAACACAATACAATTAGCGCAGCTGGAATTTGGCAGGATGTGGTGTCCTTTTATTAATACGCACTGTGTTGCCAGGCTGGTTTTCCCACTGTATAGCATCTGGGTCCTGTAAAAGAAATTAGATTTTTTGATTTTGATGAGGACTTCACCATTGTAGAGTAAATAGTACTTTCACAGTCTTAACATGATACCTCATGCCTTCTGGAATCCAGAGAGATGGTCTCCTCTTCATCATCGTCTCCATCATGTGCTGTTGCTGCTGCACTGGGGCCTTCACCCTATCACATTTAATCGGATTCATATTGAAGCTAGTAGACAAGACATGCCAGGCCTACAGTATGCCTTTGATGGAGTACTCACTGGATCAGCATCGTCTGGTGCTTGTGCTGGTGGCTCTAACAGGAACACAGTGCTGCCAGACACTGCAAGGCAATAGGTAAACCAAAGTCAGACAGTCCAAATTGATTCAATATGAATGTGGTTGTATCCCATGTAGAGAAGGAAGGACATACCTTGAATGAAGCGGGTGGCATCTTGGGAGGAACCTATGCTCGTCTCTTTCCCCCAGGGATCCCCTCTAAGACGGGCCTGCCTTTATTTAGCTCCAAGGCCATGTCCTCTGCTGGGGTAAGGTCAGCCTTTGGTGACCCACCACCCGTGCCTTGTCTGTGGGTATTCTTTTTCACTGCTAAAACAGTACAGACAATGTGTGAGCAGGCACCTTCTGGGTACAATATATGCTTGTGCTTTGTTAAATATTAGTCAGGGACCATACCATTCTGCAGAATGTTCTTGTATTTGATTTTGACCTGCTGCCATGTCCGTTTTGGCCCGTTCATGTTTAATCTACACACACACACACACACACACACACACACACACACACACACACACACACACACACACACATTTAATGGAGTCACACTGCAAAAAATTACTTGGTATTTTTGTCTTGTTTTCAGTAAAAATATTAAAAAATGTATCATAGCTTTATACAGTGTGATGGAGTTACTTTACACAATTTCACTCATATCTGCAGTGCATTTCAATAAAAAATTGTAACCGTTTCATAATTACAGTACAACTGCATTTTTGGAGATGTGAATTAAATATTTGAATTGTAATTGTGATGTTTCAGCGGAGCGGTGAGTGTGTAATTGTGCACTACTTACGCATTCAGGCGGTCTGCAATACTTTGCCACGCTTTTTCTCTTTGCTTTATCACTGTGGCGGTGTTGCCTTTCTTCTTAATTATATCTTTTACCTCCTCGTATGCCTCCATGAGGATTTGTGCTTCCGACGGGGAAAAGTACGCGGCTCTAGTTGCCATGGTAAATCAGTTAATCTGTGATCTGTGGCGGGGTCTATTTGAGTGAGCCGTGAGCGCGCACCTATCCAGGATTGGTTTCACCTGGCTTAATGAATCCGTGTCTGCTCATCCTGGCTTGGTCTTTGTGCAACCAATTAAGCCTGGACGCACATGTTTTGGCTTCATTGAGCTCAGCTGAGTCATTTATCCCGGATGTCTTAATTCTACTTTTGTGCAACAGGCCCCAGGGCGTGACAGAAAGACTGGACAGAAGGAGACGCCTGCATTCCATCCACACATTAGTAAGCACACATCAAAGGGGAGAAAACAGACAGCAAAAATCATCCTCAAAAGACTAAGAGTAGGACACTGCAGACTTAATTACTACCTTCATCACAGAGAAACACAACACAAGGCAATGTGAGAAATGCATAGAACGAGAACACAACCTGCTCATTGAACACAACCTGCTCTACTGTATGAGTTACACCACTCAGAGAAGAAGCCTCCAAGACGCAATAACCAGCATTTTAGAGAATCCTACAAAACACAATAACCAGCCAATCAGAGAATGACCCTACAAAACATAAATAACCAGCCAATCAGAGAAGAACCATACAAAACACTATAACCAGCCAATCAGAGAAGAACCCTACAAAACACAATAACCAGACAATCAGAGAAGAAATATACAAAACACAATAACCAGCCAATCAGAGAAGAAATATAGAAAACACAATAACCAGCCAATCAGAGAAGAACCCTACAAAACACAATAACCAGCCAATCAGAGAAGAACCCTACAAAACACAATAACCAGCCAATCAGAGAAGAACCCTACAAAACACAATAACCAGCCAATCAGAGAAGAACCCTACAAAACACAATAACCAGACAATCAGAGAAGAAATATAGAAAACACAATAACCAGCCAATCAGAGAAGAAATATAGAAAACACAATAACCAGCCAATCAGAGAAGAACCCTACAAAACACAATAACCAGCCAATCAGAGAAGAACCCTACAAAACACAATAACCAGCCAATCAGAGAAGAACCCTACAAAACACAATAACCAGCCAATCAGAGAAGAACCAGCCAATCAGAGAAGAACCCTACAAAACACAATAACCAGCCAATCAGAGAAGAAATATAGAAAACACAATAATCAGCCAATCAGAGAAGAACCCTACAAAACACAATAACCAGCCAATCAGAGAAGAACCCTACAAAACACAATAACAGCCAATCAGAGAAGAACCCTACAAAACACAATAACCAGCCAATCAGAGAAGAACCCTACAAAACACAATAACCAGCCAATCAGAGAAGAACCCTACAAAACACAATAACCAGCCAATCAGAGAAGAACCCTACAAAACACAATAACCAGCCAATCAGAGAAGAACCCTACAAGAACCAGAGGCACCTTATCATTATAATGTTGGAGGAAATCAAATCAAATTGAATTTGTCATATACACCGAATACAACAGCTGTAGACCTCACAGTGAAATGCTTACTTACAAGCCCATACAATGCAGTTTAAAGATTTTTGTTTTGAAATATAACAAATAATTAAGGAGCAACAATAAAATAACAGTAGCGAGGCTATATACAGTGGGTTCCGGTACAGAGTCAATGTGCGGGGGCACCGGTTAGTCGAGGTAATTGAGGTATTACAGTATGTACGTGTAGGTAGAGGTAAAGTGACTATGCATGGATAATAAACAGAGAGTAGCAGTAGCGTAAAAATGTGTGGTGGGGTGGGGACAATCCAAATAGTCTGGGTAGCCATTTGATTAACTGTTCAAGAGTCTTATGGCTTGAGGGTAAAAGCTGTTAAGAAGCCTTTTTGACATAAACTTGGCGCTCCGGTAACGCTTGCCGTGCGGTAGCAGAGAGAACAGATTATGACTAGGGTGGCTGGAGCCCTTGGCAATTTTTGGGGTCTTCCTCAGATACCGCCTGGTATAGAGGTCCAGGATGGCAGGAAGCACGCACCCCTGAGGGGCCCCTGTGTTGAGGATCAGCGTGGCAGATGTGTTGTTACCTACCCTTACCACCTGGGGGCGGCCCACCAAATACGCTCCTAGCGTATGAGGAATGTGTTTGCTGGCCTCATAATTGGTAACCAGCTTGTTTGGCTAGAGTTATCCCGTTTGCGATCCTATTAGCATTGCTTGCTAGTTTGCTGGCTAGCTTCAGAGTTTAGATAGAGTAGTTAGCTACTGCCATCAGTTGTTGTTCTGTTATTATCATATTTAGCCTATTCCACCATTTGTAGAATGCATACTGGTATTTGAATATAGCACGGGAAAAGAGAATCCATGCACACTGTGGACACGGTAGACACATTTACATGTAGGTGTAGATGCATGACCCGTTCGGAATTCCATGATCAGAACTCTATAATCAGAATTCAAAAGCTACATGAACTGTCAAGTCTAGACACAAAAACACAATAACCCGCATAGGGAAAAATGCTGGAGATCTCCAGAGCCTCTTTCAACTCCAACAGCCTGGCGATGACATCTTCAAAGCATTAATACTAATAGTAATACTAAATAATACAAACATTAATAATCCAGTGATTGGTCAGGTTTGTGAATGTGTGACCTCGTCATGATTCATTATTCCCAGACAGAGACGGCATATGGAACAGGTGGTCTAACTGGTCTTTATTTTCATGTCTCTGGTTTAGACATGATTCATCGACCACCCCCACTTCCATATTCAGCAACCCCCTCACTCAACTACAACTCCAGACTGTGGACCAACTTTACAGTATGGGTGTTCTTAACAAGAGCCAGGAGAGTCTGTTGTCTCACTGCTTGTGTCTGCTCCATAGGTCATGCTGTCTTTGTCTAAGAGTCATGCCTCCCAGTATTCCCATATCTTAAATCCTAAAATGAATGTGACTGGAGAGCGATCAAGATTTTCCCTTGTACTTGGAAACACCGCTGCAACTAAGAGGCATTGGTAACTGAAGTTATTTGCCGTCCTTATGTTATTCACAGATTTCCCATTCCATGCGAGTCTTTGTGTTTGTGTGTACACGCATGTGTTCGCACAGGCCTGTGTGTGTGTACAGGTTGTTTTTCTGATGTTTTTCTGATGACTAAGATTCTTTTGCAGCTGTGATATTCAAAGTGAGGACAGTAGGGATGTCAAAGGTTAAAAAAATAAATATATATATTTTTAAATTAAGAGTACAGGTTATTGTATGGTGCAATATACAAACGTGTTTGTCAAAGATAATTTGATAAGAGAGATGTTGTTGATGTAAAAATCGAAAATGTCCCTTGCACTTTGAAACACTGCTGCAACAAAGAGGCCTTGGTAACTGCTCCAAAGGTTTTTTGTGGTCAAAACCAACTGCTCTTGTCTCTGTGCTGCGCCGGGCAGGCCTACAGTACTCAACCATTACATTACAGAGCGTTGATAAGAAGGTGGCTCCAACGTCTTAGGTAAACAACGAATAGGTTCCTACAACCGTCATTGTTAGTTCAGGGTGTGAGAGAGCCTTGTGGACTCACCTTGATTTTTTTTATATAAGTGGCCTGGGGTTGCATACATCCGTCATGCTTTGGGCTAAAAATATTTATCAAATGTGAAAAACGGGCCCTGGGGTTGGGAAGCCCTGGTATAGCAGTTAGTACTGCCGCCCCCAGTGTGCACATACAGGGCCTATAGAAAATCTACACCCCCATTAACTTTTTTCACATTTTGTTGCCTTACAAAGTGGGATTAAAATAGATTGAATTGTAAAAAATAAATAAAAAAATGTTGGCATTGATCTACTCACAATACTCCATAATGCCAAAGTGAAAAGAACATTCTATTTACAAATGAATAAAAATGAAATAACTCAAATATTGTCATTGCGTAAGTATTCACCCCCTTTGTTTAGGCAATTAGTTCAGAAGTACGTGGCTTAACAAGTCACATAAATTCAACACACTCAGTCTGTGTGAAATAATAAGGGTTGACATGATGTTTAAATGACTACCCCTTCCTCTGTCCACCATACAGTACATACAACATCTTAGTCAAATAATGTCCCTCAGTCAAAAAATGAATTTCAAACACAGATTCAAGTACAAAGACAAGGGAGCTTTTCGAGAGGTTAATTAAGAAGGGCCGTGATTGGTAGATGTGTAACAATAACAAATCAAACATTGAATATATATTTAAGTATGGTCAAGATAAAATTATGCTTTGGATGATGTATTAAACCACCCAGACACATCAAAGATGCAGTCGTCCTTTTGAACTGGAGGACGGGAAGGGAACTGCTTTGGGCATTTCACCATGAGGCCAATAGGGATTTTAAAACAACTACATAGTTCATTGGCTGTTCAATGGCTGACATTTACGCGTTCCTATCCAATTGTGTTTTTTTGTTTGTTTCTTTGCGTTGTTTGTAACTTTAAAAATATATATATTTTGTACACAACGTTGCTGCTACCGTATCTTATGACTGAAAATAACTTCTGGACATCAGAACTGCGATTACTCACCATGGACTGGCAGAATCCTTTTTTTCCTTTCACGAGTCTGACTAGCCCAACGTGAATGACATACTGCTTTCCCGGGAACAAGCCCAGATACCCGTCATTTGCGTTAAGAGGAGGTGGAAAAAAAGGGGCCGGAGGGCAGGCTGCCTTCTGAGAATTTGTTGGCGATCGAATAAACCCCCACTGCCTTCCATTCTGCTAGCAAACGTGCAATCTTTGGAAAATAAAATTGATGACCGACGCAGAAGATTAAATTACCAACAGGACATTCAAAGCTGTCATATCTTATGCTTCACAGAGTCTTAGCTGAACGACGACATTATCAACATACAGCTAGCTGGTTATACGCTGTACCGGCAGGATAGAACAGTGGCGTCTGGTAAGACAAGGGGCAGTGGACTATGTATTTTTGTAAATAACAGCTGGTGCACGATATCTAAGGAAGTCTTGAGGTTTTGCTCACCTGAGGTAGAGTATCTCATGATAAGCTGTAGACCACACTATCTACCGAGAGAGTTTCATCTGTATCTTTCGTAACTGTCTACATACCACCACAGACTGAGGCTGGCACTAAGACTGCACTCAATGAGCTGTTTCCCCATAAGCAAACAGGAAAACGCTCACCCAGAGGCGGCGCTCCTAGTGGCTGGGGACTTTAATGCAGGGAAACTTAAATTGGTCTTACCAAATTTCTATCAGCATGTTAAATGTGCAACCAGAGTGAAAAAAACTCTGGACCACCTTTACTTCACACACAGAGACGCATACAAAGCTCTCCCTCGTCCTCCATTTGGCAAATCTGACCATAATTTTGCTTACAAGCTAGAATTTAAGCAGGAAGCACCAGTGACTCGATCAATAAAAATGTGGTCAGATGAAGCAGATGCTAAACTACAGGAATGTTTTGTTAGCACAGACTGGAATATGTTCCGGTGGCATTGAGGAGTACACCACATCATTGGCTTCATCAATAAGTGCATCGATGATGTCGTCCCCAAAGTGACTGTACATACATACCTCAACCAAAATCCACGGGTTACAGGCAACATCCTCACTGAGCTAAAGACTAGAGCTGTTGCTTTCAAGGAGCAGGAATCTAACCCAGAAGCTTATAAGGAATCCCGCTATGCCATGCTTGAACCATCAAGCAGGCAAAGTGTCAATACAGGACTAAGATCGAATCATGCTACACCGGCTCTGACGCTCGTTGGACATGGCAGGGCTTGCAAGCCATTACAGACTACAAAGCGAAGGACATCGAATCAAATAAATTCCGCCATATTTATGCAGAAATCCAGGTATTCCGAAGGGTTCACATACTGTTTCTTGCAACCGTACATGCAGTAGCAATTAATACGGCTGATGGAACACGAATGACACGAGCCTACCAGATGAGCTAAACTACTTCTATGCTCGCTTTGAGGCAAATAATACTGAAACATGCATAAGAGAACCAGCTGTTCCGGAAGACTGTGTGAGCACACTCCCTGCAGCCTATGTTAGTAAGACTTTAAAACAGGTCAATATTCACAAGGCCGCAGGGCCAGACGGATTAGCAGGATGTGTACTCCGAGTATTCGCTGACCAACTGGCAAGTGTCTTCACTGACATTTTTGACCTCTCCCTGTCTGAGTCTGTAATACCAACATGTTTTAAGAGCTTGAAGAATTTTGAAGAGAATAATGGACAAATATTGCACAATACAGGTGTGCAAAGTTCTTATGAGACTTACCTAAGCAGACTCACAGCTGTAATCTCTGCCAAAGGTGTTTCTAACCAGTATTGACTCAGGGGTGTGAATACTTATCTAAGGTATATTAGTGTTTTATTTTTCATTAATCTTGAAAAAATGTCTTCCACCTTGACGTTAGAGTATTTTGTGTTGATTTGTTGACACAAAAAATGACTATTAAATCCATTTTAATCCCATTTTGTAACAGATTTGTTTTAAAGAAATCCAAGGGGGTGTTAGAGTATCTACAGTATATGCACTGTTATAGCCTACTGCTGTTGGCATGGTAATGAATCCGTCCAACTGCCTGTTTGACATACTCTCCTCTTGTCTTTCCTGTCCCCTCTACTTCCTGTCCTATCTATCAAACATATAGAGAGCTATTTGAAGTTTGAGGTCTTTTAAGACTACTGTAAGGTGACACACATGCTTTCCCAGGAAGTCAAGCGTTAATGAATAGGCAGTAGGTAGTCATTGATGTGAGCGCATACCTTATCTCAAAGGACCTTATCTAAATGTAGATGACTATGAAAGTTTAGAATTTGACTTGGTTGACGGATTTCCTTTGTTTGTGACAACCCAAGCAAAACAGGTCCTCTGTAACTTTCCATAGCTTCAAAGAGACCATGTTATTCATTGGAAATGGAATTAACTTGTGGGAACCTACTATTTTAAAATAGTATATTTTAAATTTTATATATTTTTATTCAATATCCAAACATACAATATACTTGCAGTGAAGCCGCTCAACAACTACACCATACCAGTCATCCAACAGAGCGACACACAGAAGCATCCATGGTCAATGCCCTGCTCAAGGGCACGTTGACAGATCTCCCACCAGGCCAAAAGAACGTGAACCCGAATCCTCCAAGATCTCCCCCCAACAGTTCCCCAATAGCTGTCCCTCAACCATTCGAGACCCGTACCACAGTCCCCCCCCCCCCAAGAAGAAAAAATTCAAATAAAAAATAAAAAATACAATTAATTCCATTCCCCACTCCCAAGAACCCCCCAATGCATCAACAACCAAAACAATGAACTAAAGAGGGAAAAAAAACAGATGAAAACAGCAAACAACAATGCAAAAAACAACAACAACAAAAACAAAACAAAGGGCATCAAGGACATCTAAAATCACACCAGTAATGCCAACTGTATATGTTTGTGTGTATGTCTGGCACTATTCCATGTACATGTCTGTTCTTGTATGTGTTTATTTGAATGAGAGTGTGTGTATATGCATGTGTACAAACACCTGCACAGCATCAGGCAAACCGGTATTAGCTGTAAAAACACTGCCTCTCAGTGTCATTCAAATGTACTTTTTTTCTCTGCTGGCCACCCTCTTCGGATTTCTACGCAACATCTATCTTTCAACTGTGATGTGATGTTTAACGTAAAATTTCAATCTAATCAAATACAATCCACAGATTGTGAGTTGAAGATAAATACTTATACTAAGAGTATTAGTATATTAGTAATTGACTGACCCGGTCTCTCCAGATCTCCTAACAGTACTATTTCTAGGGTCAATTTTAGATCAATGCTATGCATTTTCAGTCATTCCTGAACCTGAGACCAGAAACAGGCTACCTGGGTGCAATACCAAAATAAATGGTCTATTGATTAGGTATCCTCATAACAAAATCTGCAGAGCTTCAATGATTTTATGCCCCAAATATTCAACATTTTTTTGGTGGCAAGGTTTCTGTATAATAATTTTAGATGAAAGCACGAAGTCTTGAATCTTGCATTGTTTTATTTATCAACTCATATACCTTCTACCATGGAATCGGTACAATAAAAATCTCTCCCCAACTATTTTGCAATCTGTATGGCTAGGATGGCAAAATCCTGGTCCTCAAATGAAACTGGTATACTTTCCTATTTATGCTATTTTTATTCCTCAACTAGTTTTAATCCTATATATTGGGCAGACAGACCAGTTCCCTACCTCCTCCCACTGCCTCCCGCCTCCTCCATTTTTGGTGTAATGTTGTAATCAATTGGTTAGTTTGGAATCGTTTGGAAAATTATTTTTGTTTAATCTCTTGCTTTGAAATGGGACCACATTTCCGCTACTGGGTCCATACATACAGCAACGTGTAGCCTCCATGTACACCACAATACATTTCCAGCGCTTTTATGGTTTGCTTGGTTATGGTGATAGCTATCATTTCGTCATTTCTGAACAGCTACTACATGTGCAGTAACGCTGATTGTGGAGGAGAGAGACAGCGATTTTCCATGTACCCTCTAATGCCTCTTCCAGTATTCAGAGATGGTTATTGCAACTTTCCCAGAAGCGCTGCCTGCAAGTGGACTGTCAGGGTTGCAAAAAAAAGTTAATGCAGAGGGACAGACCCGAGGATGACAGAGGAGTGAAAGGAAAGTGACTGAGCCACTTGGTTCATAGAACCGCGGTTACGTGAATAACCTCCGATGTCCGCTATTAGCAGTTGGACAAACGGAGCAGTTTAGTTTTCTTCCTCCATATTTGGCTCTAGTTTATGAACGGTTGGGGCTATTAGCTTTCATGACCGCATTCCTGAAAGCTGAGACTCTCCGGAACAAGTCGTTTATGTGTCTTTAGTTTCCCTCTACATCGCTCACATGCTGCATAGGACAAGTTGGAAGGGACTGTGACAAATTAACAGCAATGCAGATCTTTATTTTTACACACATTTATTACCTGATGAAGTTCCCGTATGTTTTACCGAAACTTTCCAAAACATTTCTGGTACATTTCAGTAACTTTTGATGCAATAACAATTGTTACACCTTTCCCATATTCAAGTAATTTGACATCTTGTACTTGGTTAAAAATGACATAAAATGTAATATATCTACACAGTACCAGTCAAACGTTGGGACACACCTACTCATTCCAGGGTTTTTCTTTATTTTTACTATTTTCTACATTGTAATTTAATAGTGAAGACATCAAAACTATGAAATAACACATATGGAACCATGTAGTAGCCAAAAAAGTGTTAAACAAATCAAAGTATATTTTATATGTGAGATTCTTCAAAGCAGCCACCCCTTGCCTTGATGACAGCTTTGTTTACAGTGGCGATTTTAGCATGTAAATCTTGGTGGGGCAAAAAAACAAAAAAACATATATGACAGCAAAGCCATAACACTAAACAATACATTAATTGCACTATAACGGTGACAAACTGTGCCCACAAACTGTTAGGGCCTACAAAATGCCGTCCCAACATCAGTCCCAACATCTTACCACTGTTACACCTGGCTATCAGCAGAGCCTTGTCTGGCAGCGAAACAGTTCACTCAGCCTCATTTACTGCCTTTTAAAAAAACAACGCTGATATGGATTACTTGCTTAAACTGACAATTGAAATGTACAAACTATGGCATAAGGGGACGACAAACGTATAAGAGGCAATCCGTAATTCCGATGGAGACATTTCCTCCAGAAAGTGGAGAGCCACACTTATGCAGCTCCACTATGCAATACATTTTTTTTAAAGCCGCGTTCGACAGAATTATCAACACAGACTGACGAGCTTCTTTGGCAGACCAATCCAAACACCTCTCATGGCATGTCCAGCGCACTCATTTTCTCAGCCAATCATGGGTAGTTGGAAGGTTGCCAACTTTTTCTGTGGCTTACCCAACAAGGCTCGTAATTTAACATTTTTATTTGTATTTACAGATGGCATACACATTTGTTATTAAGGCACATGAAAGTTCACATGGTCAAGAAGGAATTTATGCCAAAAACGGCTCTCCTGTGAAGTCGTGACATATGCCTTTTTTTCTGAATCGGGTCACATTTCTCTAAAACAGGTTATAGGCTACATGTGCACCACCAAGTCAGAACAGTAGGTGAAATTAAGAAGGGTAAATATTCCAAATGATTAGGGTGAGGCACATGGGCTACTAACAGCTTACTACACAACATACACTTAGTATTACTTTCTTAGCTACAGTATACATATCTCCCTGGCATATTACATAATTTATGCAGCATCATACAATACATTGTTGGACTCACCTTGTTGTGCTGTGTTCACTTGGATAGGAAGGTGGCTCGGCGGTCCTTCATGGGCAAATTTTGTAATCAAAGTCTGGTTTTCTCTGGATTTATGGTGCTTTCAAAACAACTGGGAACTCGGAAAAAACAAGGTTGAATGGTGATTATGTTATTGATCTTCAGGTCGTAGCTCTGGAAAGAGGCCGGATTTACAATTCCGAGTTGCATGACCGTTGAAAACGTATTTTCCCAGTAGAAGCTCGTTTATTCCTGACTTCTCAGTTACCTTGAACTCACTGAAGTCAAGTTTTCACAGTTCCGAGTTAACAGTTGTTTTGAGCATGTCACAAATCATGCTTCATTGACAGCATGGCCAATGTTGAATGTTTATAATTTTAAACTTGAAAAATAGCCCCTTCATCACAGATTTTAGACCACACAGCCACTCCACTGAATAGCAGGCTAGTGATTGTTTGCAATGCTTACATTTAGCCATTGTCACTGATTCCTTCCAAACCACTCATTGTTGAATTTTTCGATTTCCAATGGCCGATGAGCACCGATACATTTTATCTATAATTTCTGTTCATTATTTCTCTTCATATGACAAGGATTAAAAAATGTAAACATTACGGACAGCTGATTGTCCTCGCAGTGGCAGACCACGTGTAACAACACCTGCTGGACAGGTACAGGATGGCAACAACAATTGCCCGAGTTACACCATGAACACACAATCCCTCCATCAGTGGTCAGACTGTCCGCAATAGGCTGAGAGAGGCTGGACTGAGGGCTTGTAGGCCTGTTGTAAGGCAGGTCCTCACCAGACATCACCGGCAACAACGTCGCCAATGGGCACTGCTCTTCACTGACATTTTGTCGTCGAAGGAATGAGCGTTACACCAAGGTCTGTACTCTGGAGCGGGATCGATTTGGAGGTGGAGGGTCGTCATGGTCTGGGGCGGTGTGTCACAGCATCATCGGACTGAGCTTGTTGTCATTGCAGGCAATCTCAATGCTGTGCGTTACAGGGAAGACATCCTCCTCCCTCATGTGGTACCCTTCCTGCAGGCTCATTCTGACATGACCCTCCAGCATGACAATGCCACCAGCCATACTGCTTGTTCTGTGTGTGATTTTATGCAAGACAGGAATGTCAGTATTCTGCCATGGCCAGCGAAGAGGCCGGATCTCAATCCCATTGAGCACGTCTGGGACCTGTTGGATCAGAGGGCGAGGGCCATTCCCCCCCAGAAATGTCCTTGAACTTGCAGGTGCCTTGTTGGAAGAGTGGGGTAACATCTCACAGAAAGGACCTGCAAATCTGGTGCAGTCCACGAGGAAGGGATGCACTGCAGTACTTAATGCAGCTGGTGGCCACAACAGATACTGACTGTTACTTTTGATTTTGACCCCACCTTTGTTCAGGGACACATTATTCCATTTCTGTTAGTCACATGTCTGTGGAACTTGTTCAGTTTATGCCTCGGTTGTTGAATATTGTTATGTTCATACAAATATTTACACATGTTAAGTTTGCTGAAAATGAACACAGTTGACAGTGAGAGAGCGTTTCTTTTTTTGAGTTTATATATTTATATTTTACATTGTTTGCAAACTGATATGTGACATGTATTAATGCCAAAATAACATACAAAGCAGGCCCCACCTGCAACTGTTTAACACTTGTTTTGGTTACTACGTGATTCAATGTGTGTTATTTCATAGTTTGGATGTCTTCACTATTATTATACAATGTAGAAAATAGTCAAAATAAAGAAAAACCCTTTGAATTAATAGGTGTGTCCAAATGTTTGACTGGTACTGTATATATATATATAGGTCGATGTTGCAAAGAAAATATCAGATATACAGCCCCTTCAGAAAGTATTCATACCCCTTGACATATTCCACATGGATTAAATATATGTTTCCCCTCACCCATCTACACACAACACCCCATAACAACAAAGTGAAAACATGTTTTTAGAGATGTTTGCCAATTTATTGACAATTAAATACAGAAATATCTCATTTACATAAGTATTCACTCCTCTGAGTCAATACTTTATAGAAGCTCATTTGGCGGCGATTACAGTTTGAGTCATCTTGGGTATGTCTGTATCAGCTTTGCACATCTGGATTAGGGGATTTTCTTCCATTCTTCCTGGCAGATTTCCTCACGCTTTGTTAAGTTAGATGGAGAGCGGCAGTGAACATCAATTTTCAAGTCTTTCCACAGATTTTCAATGGGATTCAGGTCTGGGTTTTGGCTGGGCCACTCAAGGCTTTCACATTCTTGTTCTGAAGCCATTCCAGCTATGCTTTGGCTATATGCTTGGGGTCATTGTCCTGTTGGAATGTAAATCTTCACCCCAGTCTAAGGTCATTTGTACTCTGAAGCAGGTTATTTTTCTCAGAAGTGCTTCTACCTGGCCACTCCCATAAAGCCCAGATTGGTGAAGTGCTGTAGAGACTGTTTCCCTTCCGACAGGTTCTCCCATCTCAGCCAAGGAACTATGTAGTTCTATTAGAGTGGTCAATGGGTTCTTGGTCACCTCCCTGACCAAGGTCCTTCTTGCCTGGTTGCTCAATTTGGTTGGACGGTCAGCTTTAGGCAGAGTCTGTCTGGGTAGTTCCATATTTTTTCCAATACCCAATGATGGAGACCACTGTGCACTTGGAAACTTTCAACACTCTAGAAATGGTTTCATACCCTTTCCCAGATATATGCCTCATCACAATTATATATTGGAGATCTACGGACAGTTCCTTGGACTTCATGGTATAGTTTCTGCTCTGACATGCATTTTCAACTGTAGGACCCTATATAGCCAGGTGTGTTTCTTTCCAACTCATGTCCAAACAATTTAATTGGCCACAAGTTGACTCCAATCAAGTTGCAGGGAAATCTAAAGGATGATTGAAGGAAATTGGATGCACCTGAGCTCAATTTAGAATTTCTCCGCAAAGAGGTGTGAATACTTATGTAAATTGTCACGCCTGCTTCCACATCCCCTCTCTTGGAGCTAGAGGGCGCCAGGCTGCCCTTCATTACGCACACTTGTCACCATCATTATGCGCATCAGCGCTCATTGGACACACCTGGACTCCTTCACGTTGTTGATTGCCCCCTCTATATCTGTTTGTTCCTCAGTTATGTACTCGTGTCAGCATTATTGTCACGACTTCCGCCGAAGTCGGCTCCTTTCCTTGTTCGGGCGGCGTTTGGTGATCGACGTCACTGACTTTCTAGCCATCGCCGCTCCATTTTTCATATTTCCATTTGTTTTGTCTTGTTCCATACACACCTGGTTTTCATTCCCTAATCACACTGTGTGTATTTAGTCCTCTGTTCCCCTCCATGTCTTTGTGTGAAATTGTATTTATGTCATGTGGGTATAGTTACGCGCCTTACTTTTTGTCAATGTTCCGTGTTTTGTGCTTTCGCTGGTCCGGAATAAAAATGTGTGCCTGTTCACTACACTCTGCTCTCCTGCACCTGACTTCGACTCCAGTGCACACCCTTAACAATTATTGTTGCAACGTCGTTTTGTTCTCCCCCGTCCAGACGCTGTTCTTGTTTTGTTTGATGTCTTTTTTCCATTAAATGTTCACTCCCTGTATTTGCTTCTCGTCTCCAGTGTCGGTTCTTACAGTAAATGAGATATTTCTGTATTTATTTGCAAACATGTTTTCATTTTGTCAATATGTGGTATTTTGTGTAGATGGGTAAAAAAAAAATGTTTTATCGATTTTGAATTCAGGCTGTAACACAACAAAATGTGGAATAAGTCAAAGGGTATGATTACTTTCTGAAGGCCCTATAGGCATTGGATCAGAATTTCCACATCAGTGCATCTCTGACTTGGACATCTCAAACCAGATAGAAAGTATGTAGAAATGATAATGGACCTATAAAATAACTGCCATTTTTGTGTCCCACAAATAGCTTCTGACAAGCAAAGAATTTGTGCGTCACTCCGGCCAAAGTCCTTGCCCAACCCCAGGAAGCTGATTGCGCAGGGTGCTGATCACTTGGTTGAAGCTGCAACATGGAACTTTTTGGTTGACCTGATGAGTCAACAGACGTGGCTCCTGGTATATGTCTGTTATGTTTATGGGGGGTCAATTATGGAAGACATCCTCTTCTGCAAACCATTGGAAACCAGGACAACAGGAGAGGATACTTTAAAAGTACTGGACAGCTTTGTGACATCAAATGGTTTGGTGGTCAAGATGTGTTGGTATCTGTACTGATGGCGCAAAAGCCATGACAGGGAGACATAGTGGAGTGGTAACGCACATGCAAGCAGTTGCTCCCGATGCCACTTGGGGACACTGCAGCATCCACCGAGAGACTCTTGCTGCCAATAGAATGCCTGACAGCTTAAAAGCCGTTTTGAAAACTACAGTGAAAATGGATAACTTTGTTAAAGTAAGGACGCTGAACTCTCGTGTATTTTCTGCATTATGCATTATATGGGCAGCGACCATTTAACGCTTTTACAACATTAAGAAGTGCACTGGTTATCAAGGGGCAAAGTACTGACACGTTTGTTTTTTTAAGTGAGAAACGCGCTTAAAGTTTTCTTTACGGACCATAATTTTCACTTGTCTGACGAGTTTCTGACACGACTGACCTATCTGGATGTTTTTTCTCGTCTGAATGATCTGAATCTAGGATTACAGGGACTCTCCACAACTATATTCAATGTGCGGGACAAAATTGAGGCTATAATTAAGAAGTTGGAGCTCTTCTCTGTCTGCATTAACAAGGACAACACACAGGTCTTTCCATCATTGTATGATTTTTTGGGTGCAAATGAACTCAAGCTTACGGACAATCTCAAATGTGATATATAGCGAAGCACCTGAGTGAGCTGGGTGTGAAATTACGCAGGTATTTTCCCAAAACGGACAACACAAACAACTGGATTCGTTATCCTTTTCATGCCTTGCCTCCAGTCCACTTACCGATATCTGAACAAGAGAGCCTCATAGAAATTGCAACAAGTGGTTCTGTGAAAATTTAATTTAATCAGGAACCACTACCAGATATCTGGATAGGGCTTCGCTCAGAGTATCCTGCCTTGGCAAATCGGCTGTTAAGAAAGGGATGCCCTTTGCAATTAAGACACTGATGTCCTTTGCAACCACGTACTTATGTGAGAGTGGATTCTTGGCCCTCACTAGCATGAAAACTAAATACAGGCACAGACTATGTGTAGAAAATGATTGAAGACTGAGACTCTCTCCAATTCAACCCAACATTGTAGAGTTATGTACATCTCTTCAAGCATACTCTTCTCATTAACCTGTGGTGAGTTATTCACATTTTTTTTTATTGATGGCTAAATAAAGAGCAAAATTCTTTATTATTATATGATTATTTGTGCCCTGGTCCTATAAGAGAGCTCTTTGTCACTTGCCATGAGCCGGGTTGTGACAAAAACACTCATTCTTATGTTTAATAAATGTATCGTATAGTGTGTGTGTGTGTGGTAGGCTTATAATGATGGCAAAAAAACAACATTTGAAGGTACGCTGACCCTGGTGCTAGAGGGGGCACGCAGCTGGAGGTTGAATGTTTGAAGTGGTATGGGACTATAAAAAGTTTGGGATCCACTGCTTTATACTGCAAATTGCTTGTTTTGTCACATAAACGGACACTAGGCAAACTATTAGAATTTTAGCAACCAGTAAATGGAGGAGCAATTTCTACAAATTGCACCTTTAACATCAGAGAGGAAGAGGCGAAGCATAAGGCTTGGTGTTTAATTGTAAAAAAACATTTAGAGGGATTTTTACATCCGTACCCCAGTAGGGGGGGCTTGACCGCTGTGAAACATCATTCTGCTTTAGCCTCTTGGGAGGTGTAGTTCACAGGGGCAGGGAGAAGATGGAATCTCCAAATTCCTTCAGTATCTCCAGGGCCCAGTTTTTCAAAATTTAATTGGTCAAATTTCGGCAATGAGATTGGATTAAATGTTAGAATTGGGTATTTCAAAACTGAAAAATTATATTTTGATTCCTCGAATCAGTCCAATCTGCCATTTAATCAGGACTGCCTTCAGCACAAAAACAAAACAATTAAACGGAAACTGTTCTGAACGACCAGTTGAAAAAAACGGGGAGGGGTTGGGGAACGCTTTCAGAACGATTGTTTACGTCACTCATTGCTTCAAGCCACCCCCTGCCACACCCACCTAACCAGAGTAAACATACAGTACCTTAAAGTACCTTAAAATCTGTCGTTCTGCCCCTGAACAGGCAGTTAACCCACTGTTCCTAGTCCGTCATTGAAAATAAGAATTGGTTCTTAACTGACTTGCCTAGTTAAATAAAGGTTAAAAAATACAATAAAATAAAAAAATAAAAGTCTGTTCAAGAACGTTTTGGGGAACGTAGAAAACGTTTAATTGAACTGAATGCACCCCTTGGATTAAATGGTGTTTTTGTCCTTTATTCATGTCATTCGCGTATTGATGTTTCCCTATGACAGTGTAGACGTAGTAATTGAACCTGTCCAGTAGATGGCAAGGTGTAAAAGTACTGACAATCCAGATTCTGTGATCTTGTGGTATCCAGATTGATTTTATCCTGGATAAAAATGAACAAAAGAGGATCACAGAATCTGGATCATTCTCTAAGAGCTTTGCTAGAATCACATTTGGCAGCGATTACAGCTATGAGTCTCTAATTGTCAAACCCTGATCTCTTTCACCTGTCTTTGTGCTTGTCTCCACCCCCCTCCAGGTGTTGCCCATCTTCCACATTATCCGCAGTGGATTTATACCTGTGTTCTCTGTTGCCAGTTAGTATTGTTCGTCAAGCCTACCAGTGGTTTCCTCCATGCTCCTGTCTGTTTCTAGTTCCTGTTTTGACCGTTCTACCTGCCCTGGGCCTGCCTGCCATTCTGTACCTTGTCACACCACACTGCATTATTGACCTCTGCCTGACCTTCAGCCTGCCGTTCTGTACCTTTTGGACTCGGCTCTGGATTACTGACCTCTGTCTGCCCTTGACCTGTCATTTTGCCTGCCCCTGTTCTAGTAATAAACTGTTCTTACTTCGACACTGTCTGCATCTGGGTCTTCTCCTGAAATGTGATACTAATAGCTTTGCACGCCTGGATTGTACAATATATATTTTTCCCCCTGTTATTTTACCAGGTAAGTTGACTGAGAACACATTCTCATTTACAGCAACGACCTGGGGAACAGTTACTGGGGATGAATGAGCCAATTGTAAACTGGGGATTATTAGGTGACCGTGATGGTTTGAGGGCCAGATTGGGAATTTCGCCAGGACACCGGGGTTAACACCCCTACTCTTACGATAAGTGCCATTGGATCTTTAATGACCTCAGAGAGGACATCCGTTTAACATTCCATCCGAAAGACGGCACCCTACACAGGGCAGTGTCAAACAAGTGGTGTTGGAGGGCCAGTAGGAGGCACTCTTTCCTCTGGTCTAAAAAATATCCCAAATCCCCAGGGCAGTGTTAAACTAGTTTGACAGCTAGTTTGCAGTCTTTCCAGCTTCAGTTTGAAGTGATTCTGTTAGCTGTATTCTTGGCTAGCTCTTCTGAACAACAGTGTCCTGACGAGAGAGAAAATCTTCTATGCCAGGTGAAATTGTGCCTCTTTAAGCTCATTGTTATGGATGTGTCAAATAAATGTCATTAGAAAACAGCTACTGTTGTTATTCTGGCTGCACTGTTTGACGTGACTGTAAGTTAGTCGTAGTTGGCTAGCTAGCAAGCAAGGGATAAGAACATTGCCAGCCAGTAAGGCAATGGAACATTTAGAACGAACAACTGGGTCGCGTCCATAGATACAGAACAAAAAGATTGAACAACTGGATCGTGTCTCTGCCAACTGAACCAATGGAACAAACGACCAGTCAGCTTGGGTAGCAACCCTACATTTGTGTTGGGACATATTTAAATTTGAAATAGTATGAATAAATTCATAAAAATAACGTCAATGAAAATATGTCAATCATTATTTGAATATGTTTGTAACCCATTGCATAAAAGTGATAATGCCCTCGAAGCCAGTCTTTGGAGGATATATTGGCACGGTTTTCCAGACCTCGACTTCGTCTCGGGCATAAGAACACCCGTTTCCCGGGTGGCGCAGTGGTTAAGGGTGCTGTACTACAGCGCCAGCTGTGCCATCAGAGTCCCTGGGTTCTCGACCAGGCTCTGTCGTAACCGGCCGTGACCGGGAGGTCCGTGGGGCGACGCACAATTGGCCTAGCGTCGTCCGGGTTAGGGAGGGCTTGGTCGGTAGGGATGTCCTTGTCTCATCGCGCACCAGCGACTCCTGTGGCGGGCCGGGCGCAGTGAGCGCTAACCAAGGTTGCCAGGTGCACGGTGTACCCTCTGACACATTGGTACGGCTGGCTTCCGGGTTGGATGCGCGCTGTGTTAAGAAGCAGTACAGCTGGTTGGGTTGTGTATCGGAGGACGCATGACTTTCAACCTTTGTCTCTCCCGAGCCCGTACGGGAGTTGTAGCGATAAGACAAGATAGTAGCTACTACAACAATTGGATACCATGAAATTGGGGAGAAAAAAGGGGTAAAAAAAAGAAGAACACCCATTTCAATATATCCTCCAAACACCGGCTTTTCGGGCATTATCACTTAAACGTACACCTGGCCCACCATCCCACCCTCAGCCTGGACTGTCTTTATGACAATTTTCCATTGTACAAAGAGGCAGTCTCCACCTTCGCCAGGACGTCAAAGGATGTTGCTCTGGGCAGCCAGTCCACCTCACAACACAGAAGCAACGGGACAGCCACCAACTCCCTGAGACAAATCAGACCCTCTTTTAGACCTGCATCCATTGGCACCTCACAGAGACTGAAGAACAGCCAGCAACACTGCCCCCCACACCACCCTCCTCCACTTTGACATTATGGGGTATTGTGTGTAGGCCAGTGACACAACTTCTCAATTTAATCCATTTTAAATTCAGGCTGTAACAACAAAATATTTAAAAAGTCAAAGGGTGTGAATACTTTCTGAAAGAACTGTATGGCCTGACTCAACGTTTATTGTAAAATTATGTGTTACAACAAACATGCATCTAATCCGTTATTGATCGTCCTTATTTATGAATTCATGCAACAGTGAATCAACTCACCAAAAGACGTGTGTACATCAAGAGCATTAAGAAAATGCGCAATGTAAAACATTTATCACATAACAAAAATACTAGATATCGAGAGAATTTGAAAAGTAACTCCTCCTCTTCCATTTGGGTTGCCGATCCCTAGTTTAGTAGAACTGACGGAACGTAGTGCTGAGGGAACATAGACATGGTCCCACTTCGACAACTTGCTAGCTCTATCTCTTCTGACGTAAAGAGATTGCTTGCTTCATTTGCCCTGACGTTGTAGACATGCTGCCCCTAATAAGAGGGATTGATATCAAAAGAAATCAGTCCGTAGATCAGCATGTTTGGTCAACTGTGCACAGCAGCAGCTGGTGGGAGGTCACTTACTGCACTGACTCTGCTTTGTAATAATTCATGTTTGTTAGCTACTGCTGTATCAACATCTTTATCTGGACAGGAAATACATTGTTTTTCAGAACACAAACCCACTGTGGAAAATGTGACAAATGGTCCCCACAACACCCAAACCTCATGCCTCGTTGTTTCCCAATCAACAGCTACTTATCTGATGAGTTGGTCTTGGAGGTTAACAAGTGCACAGCAAGTCTGCGCCAGCACATTACTATAACAACGCAGATAAGGTGGGATAAATATCACAATAAAAAAAAGATTTTAGTCAAGCATTTGCCCTCTCAACATGGATCTTGTTTCTTGCGATGTCTTTTATGAGATGTATATCACTCTCTGTGAACCTTCTGTGGTTCAGGAATGGAGGAATGTTCACAGTGACTCCTGCAGGCATCAAGCTCTGTATCAAGAAGCCTATGTCTGCCAAAATCATGTCACCAGACGTGAAGATCTTCTCAAACCTCGCCTTCTGGACAATGGCTTTGTCCGACACAGAGCCTAAATACAGATCACTGCAGTATGTGATAACCGCAATAGTTGCAACTCCCAGGAGTATCTTGAAGGGGTACATTGAACAGTACACAGAGTAGGTTTGCTTCTGCAGATCCATCTGACTTGGAGGAGCAACTTCTATGTCAGTACAGTCAATGATCATCCTGCAGTTTCTGCTGGACCCCTGAAAAGACGCATTTAAGCACGTTTGGTTCTTCTCCCGACTTGGAACAGTCTTCATGATGCTACTGAAAAACAGCTTGTAGATCACCTTAATGAAAGTGATGGCAACATTGCTGACAGTGCTTGCATAACAACAGAATAGTTGAGCCAGGTGCAAGTTGGTGTAGCTGTGATGCAACTTCATATGCACCGTAAACAATTGATCCTCAAGTGACAGCATCTCGACCCTCCACTTGGCAAAATAGACATTGCAGTCCTTGTAACGTTCAAAGTAATCAACATTTCTTGTCTGGAAGTCCTGTTCCCATCCTAAGTACTTTATCAGACAGCTGTGATGCTGAATACCTGTGGCGGGTATACAGCTGATTCTCCAGTAGGAGAACTGTGCCAATGTTTCCTCAAGGTGGACCTCTGTGAGAACATTTTGCAACTGTGCAGACAGCAGCCTCCTACATTCTTCAGCAGCCACGGGGCCTGGAATTTCATGTGTCTGGATTTTCGTTTTCTGTCATGGTGGATGTGTCTGGATCTTCCTCCCAGTTGACATTTCTAACTGACTTCACAGGTCATTTGATTAGTCATGTACAACAGATGTGCTCGTGGAACAAAACTGTTGTATGGGGAAAACATTGAGCCCACAAAGTCCTTTGTGAGCTAGCTAGCCAACTTGAGCTAATGTAGCTAACTAGCCAACCAAGGTACCTAACTAGCTAGCCCACGAGGTGATATTAAGCCAGCTAGTTAACATTAGCTCACTGTTCGTGTAGTCAGTAGTGACACGCTAGCTAACCAATTACCCTTGCCATGGTGCCGGCCTAACGTTTGAGAGCAAATCTGACTACACAAACGGTGAGTTAACGTTAACTAGCAAGCTAAGTCGTATTCCTGGTAGTAGTGCTGGTAAGTTGACAATAGTTCTTCCCGGCTGTATGTAATAACACTTAAGATTTTCTGGGCTTACAATGTAAGAAATAATACGGGAAAAAATAAAATACTGCAAAGTTTCCTAAGGACTAGAAGCGAGGAGGCCCTTTATGTCGGCGCCTTCTTTGTAGATTTGATTTGATTTGATTTAAATATCCCTTCCCTGGTGGGCTAATGCTAGATAGCATGTCACCACATGAAAAAGTATGACTACACAAACCATGAGCTAACATTATCCAGCTGGCTAGCTCACTAAAGAGGTCACAACAGTCCTTCTGCTAGCCTATGCTGGTTTTCTTCTTCCTTGTAAGAAAGGCAATGTACGTTGTACACATAACTACAGTCGGGGGTTATCTAGCAAATTTTCACAAGCAACTAGCTTTGACCTTACCAAAATAGCTTGTTAGCATATAGCAAACAGGGCTTACCTCATCACACGGCTCCAGCAATGCCTCTCGATTACAGAGGTCAAAAGATATTAAATGCAAATGTACTTATCGGAGTAGTGGTTACAATTCGGTACATAGCACAGAACCATCCTTGCTTCTGATCGACAGAGAGTTATCTACACTGAACAAAATATAAATGCAACATGTAAAGTCTTGGTCCCAACATGTAAAGTGTTGGTTTCTTTAGCTGAAAAAAAGATCCCAGAAATGTTCCACATTTACATAAGTATTCAGACCCTTTACTCAATAGTTTGTTGAAGCACCTTTAGCAGCGATTACAGCCTCGAGTCTTCTTGGGTATGACACTACAAGCTTGGCACACCTGTATTTGGGGAGTTTCTTCCATTCTTCTCAGCAGATCCTCTCAAGCTCTGTCAGCTTCGATGGGGAGTATCGCTCCACAGCTATTTTCAGGTCTCTCCAGAGATGTTTGATCGGGTTCAAGTCCGGGCTCTGTCTGGGCCACTCAAGGACATTCAGAGACTTATCCTGAAGCCACTCCTGCGTTGTCTTGGCTGTGTGCTTAGGGTTGTTGTCCTGTTGTAAGGTGAACTTTCACTCCAGTCTGAGTTCCTGAGCATTCTGGAGTAGGTTTTCATCAAGGAAATCTCTGTACTTTGGTCCGTTCATCTTTCTATTGATCCTGACTAGTCTCCCAGTCCCGGCCGCTGAAAAACATCCCCACAGCACGATGCTGCTACCACCATGCTTCACCGTAGGGATGGTTTCAGGTTTCCTTCAGACGCGACACTTGGCATTCAGGCCAAAGAGTTCAATCTTGGTTTCATCAGACCAGGAGCCTTTTGGCAAACAAGTGGGCTGTGTGACTTTAATTGAAGAGTGGCTTCTGTCTGGCCACTCTACCATAAAGGCCTGATTAGTGGAGTGCTGCAGAGATGGTTGTCCTTCTGGAAGGTTCTCCCATTGATTGTTTGACTGGGCAGCCAGCTCTAGCAAAAGTCTTGGTGGTTACAAACATCTTCCATTTAAGAATGACCGAGGCCACTATGTTATTGGGGACCTTCAATGCTGCAGACATTTTTTGGTACCCTTCCCCAGATCTGTGCCTCAACACAATCCTGTCTCGGAACTCTACAGACAATTCCTTCGACCTCATGGCTTGGTTTTTGCTCTGACATGCCTTGTCCACTGTGGGACCTTATACAGTATAGACAGGTGTGTGCCTTTCCAAATCATGTCCAATCAATTGAATTTACCACATGTGTACTCCTATCAAGTCATAGAAACATCTCAAGGATGATCAATGGAACAGGATGCACCTGAGCTCAATTTCAAGTATCATAGCAAAGGGTCTGAATACTTATGTAAATAAGGTATTTTTCTAAAGAAATATATATGTTTTTGCTTTGTCATTATGGGGTATTCTTTGTAGATTGATGAAGAAAAAAGTTAATTTAAAACATTTTTTAAATATAAGGCTGAAACATAACAAAATGTGGAAAAGGGGAAGGGGTCTGAATACCTTCTGAATGCACTGTACATCCCTGTGAGAATTTCTCCTTTGCCAAAATAATCCATCCACTTGACAGGTGTGGCATGTCAAGAAGCTGATTAAACAGCATGATCATTACACATCATGATCATTACACAAAGGAGAAATGCTCACTAACATAAATGTAAACAAATATATGCACAACATTTGAGAGAAATATGCTTTTTGTGCATATGGAATATTTCTGTGATCTTTTATTTCTGCTCATGAAACATGGGACCAACACTTAACGTATGTTGTGTTTATATTTTTTTCATTGTAGCTACTAGCTACGGCCTGGACCAGTGCTAGTGAGGACCAGAGCTAGCTAGGTACTAGCTACACCCTGGACCAGAGCTAGTGTGGATCAGAGGTACTAGCTACGCCGTAGACCAGAGCTAGCTAGCTCCTAGATAATCCCTGGACCAGAGCTAGTGCAAACCAGAGCTACTAGCTATGCCCTGAACCAAAGCTAGTGTGGACCAGAACTAGCTTGCTATTAGCTACACCCTCTTCATCAGACTCAAAGCCAGACTCAAATCCAGACTCAGACTCTTCCTGACTGAGGCTGATTCTGCGTAGCAGAATAGTTCCTGCCACTGAAGAACATCCCCACAGCATGATGCTGCCACCATCATGCTTCACTGTAGGGACGGTGCCAGGTTTCCTCCAGACGTGACGCTTGGCATTCAGGCCAAGGAGTTCAATATTGGTTTCATCAGACCAGAGAATCTTGTTTCTCATGGTCTGAGAGTCCTTTAGGTGCCTTTTGGCAAACTCCAAGCAGCTGTCATGTGCCTTTTACTGAGTAGTGGCTTCCGTCTGGACACTAGCATAAAGGCCTCATTGCTGGAGTACTGCAGAGATGGTTGTCCTTCTGGAAGGTTCTCACATCTCCACAGAGGAACTCTGGAGCTCTGTCAGAGTGACCATCGTGTTCTTGGTCACCTCCCTGACCAAGGCCCTTCTCTCCCAATTGCTCAGTTTGGCCGGGCGGCCAGCTCTAAGAAGAGTCTTGGTGGTTCTAAACTTCTTCCATTTAAGAATGTGCCTCGTCTACGAACAATTCCGTAAACCTCATGGCTTGTTTTTTGCTCTGACATGCACTATCAACTCTGGAACCTTATATAGACAGGTGTGTGCCTTTCCAAGTCATGTCCAATCAATTGAATTTACCACAGGTGGACTCCAATCAAGTTGTAGAAAAATCACAAGGATGATCAATGGAAACAGGATCCACCTGAGCTCAATTTTGTGTCTCATAGCAAAGGGTCTGAATACTTTTGTAAATAAGGGATTTCTGTTTTTTTGCTTTTTTAAAATGTGCAAACCTTCTAAAAACCTGTTTTCTCTTTGTTATTATGGGTTATTGTGAGTAGATTGATGAGGGAAAAAATAATTTAATCCATTTTAGAAAATGAATCATTTGCACACACTGCACATTTTTCTATTGTGTTATTGTGCTGTTTGTGTCGCACTGCTTTGCTTTATCTTGGCCAGCTCGCAGTTGTAAATTAATACTTGTTCTCAACTGGCCTACCTGGTTAAATAAAGGTGAAACAAAATGTAAAAAAATAATAGACAAACATTAGAATGGCCTTCCTGAAGAGCTCATTGACTTTCAACGCGGCACCGTCATAGGATTTCACCTTTCCAACAAGTCAGTTCATCAAATGTCTGCCCTATAAGTGCTGTTATTGTGAAGTGGACATGTCTAGGAGCAACAACGGCTCGGCTGTAAAGTGGTAGGTCACACAAGCTCACAGAACGGGACCGCCAAATGCTGAAGAGCGTAACACGTAAAAATAATCTCGATGATTCTGTGCTTTCAACTTTGTGGCAACAGTTTGGTGAAGGCCCTTTCCTGTTTCCGCATGACAATTCCCCGTGCACAAAACGAGGTCAATACAGAAATTGTTTTGTCGAGACCGATGTGGAAGAACTTGACTGGCCCTGCACAGAGCCCTGACTTCAAACCCATCGTACATCTTCGGGACGAATTGGAACGACGACCACAAGCCAGGTCTAATCGCTCAACATCAGTGCCCGACCTCAGTAAATGCTCTTGTGGCTGAATGGAAGTCTCCACAGCAATGTTCCATCATCTAGTGGAAAGCCTTCCCAGAAGAGTGGAGACAGTTATTGCAACAAAGTGTTTACAGTGCCTTCAGAAAGTATTCACACCACTTGACTTATTCCATATGTCGTGTTACAACCTGAATTCTAAACGGATAAAAATCAAAAAAATCTCACCTATCCGCACAATACCCAATAACGACAAAAGAGAAAACATGTTTTTAGAAAGTTTTCAAATGTGTTGGAAAATGAAATACAGAAATACCTCATTTACATAAGTATTCACACCCCTGAGTCAATACTTTGTAGAAGCACCTTTTGCAGCGATTACAGCTGCGAGTCTTTAAGTCTCTAACAGCGTTCCAAACCTGGATTGTCCAACATTTGCCCATTATTCTATGCAAAATTATTCAAATTGGTTGATCATTGCTAGACAACCATTTTCAGGTCTTACCATAGAGTTTGAGATAGATATAAGTCAAAACTGTACATTCATTGTCTGCTTGGCAAGCATCTCAGCGTAGATTTGGCCTTGTGTTTTAGGTTGTGGTCCTGCTGAAAGGTGAATTCATCTCTGTGTCTGGTAGAAAGTAGACTGAACCAGGTTTTCCTCTGGGAATTTGCCTGTGCTTAGCGCATTACATTTCTTTTTTATCCTGAAAACGTCTCCAGTCCATAACGATTACAAGCATACCCATATTACCCATAATATGATGCAGCCACCACTGTGATTGAAAATATGGAGAATGGTACTCAGTAATGTGCTGCCACAAACATAACACCTTCGATTCATGACAAAGGTGAATTGCTTTGCCACATTTTTGCAGATATGGCCCAGACCAGTCACGTTTTGTTGGTCTACCTTGCCTCATCCACACAGTACCCTCACATGGGCTCAGCCTTCATTCTGCTTACACATGTCTAATATTTAAACTTATATCGATTCTTCTTTCTACTTCAAAGAGAACAGTATAGGTACTGAAAATCACCAGATTCTCTTACAGTACCAAGGTAAGACCAAAGTGTAGACTGTATGAGTAACAAAGTTTATTGTAACAGAGGCAGGCAAACGACATGTCAAGGCAGGCTAGGGTCAATAATCCAGAGTAGATGTCAAGGTACAGGATGGCAGGCAGATTCAGAGTCAGGTCAGGCAGGGGTCGATAATCCACAGGTGGAGCAAAGGTACATTAGACTCGTGTGAGTGGTTTCCTCCTAAGTTGGGAAGGATGACTGTATCTTGTAGTGACTGGGTGTATTGATACACCATCCAAAGTGTAATTAATAACTTCACCAGGCTCAAAGGGATGTTCAATGTCCGCTTTGTTATTTTTACCCATCTACAAATACAGTGGCTTCAGAAGGTATTCACCCCCTTGGCATTTTTCCTATTTTGTTGCTTTACAACCTGGAATTAAAATAGATTTTTTGGGGGGGTTGTATCATTTGATTTACACATTATTGTCTGTCTCTATCAGCTTGGCACATCTAGCCACTGAGATTTTTGCCCATTCTTCAAGGCAAAACTGCTCCAGCTCCTGGTGTACAGCAATCTTTAAGTCATACCACAAATTCTCAATTGGATTGAGGTATGGGCTTTGACTAGGCCACTCCAAGACATTTAAATGTATCCCCTTAAACCACTCAAGTGTTGCATTAGCAGTAGGCTTAGCGTCATTGTCCTGCTGGAAGGTAAACCTCCGTCCCAGTCTCAAAGACTGAAAAAGGTTTCCCTCAAGGATTTCCCTGTATTTAGCTCCATCCATCATTTCTGACCAGTTTCCCAATCCCTGCCTATGAAAAACATCCCCACAGCATGATGCTGCCACCACCATGCTTCACTGAGGGGATAGTGTTCTCGGGGTGATGAGAGGTGTTGGGTTTGCGCCAGACATAGTGTTTTCCTTGATGACCAAAAAGCTCAATTTTAGTCTCATCTGACCAGAGTACCTTCTTCCATATGTTTGGGGAGTCTCCCACATGCCTTTTGGCGAACACCAAACGTGTTTGCTTATTTTTTCTTTAAGCAATGGCTTTTTTCTGGCCACTCTTCCGCAAAGCCCAGCTCTGTGGAGTGTACGGCTTAAAGGGGTCCTATGGACATATAATTCAATCTCTTTGCAGCTCCTTCAGGGTTATCTTTGGTCTCTTTGTTGTCTCTCTATTTAATGCCCTCCCTGGTCTGTGAGTTTTGGTGGGCGGCCCTCTCTTGGCAGGTAAAGTTGTGGTGCCATATTCTTTCCATTTTTGAATGATGGATTTAATGGTGCTCCGTGGGATGGTCAAAATTTCAGATATTTTTTTATAACCCAACCCTGATCTGTACTTCTCCTTAAGTTTGTCCCTGACCTGTTTGGAGAGCTCCTTGGTCTTCATGGTGCCGCTTGCTTGATGGTGCCCCTTGCTTAATGGTGTTGCAGACTAAGGGGCCTTTCAGAACAGGTATATATATACTGAGATCGTGTGACACTTAGATTGCAAACAGGTGGACTTTATTGAACTAATTATGTGATTTCTGAAGGTAATTGGTTGCACCAGATTGTATTTAGGGGCTTCATAGCAAAGGGGATGAATACATATACACGCACCACTTTTCTGTTTTTTTTATTTTTTTTATTTTTGAAACAAGTTATTTTTTTCTTTTTACTTCATCAATTTGGACGATTTTGTGTATGTCCATTACATGAAATCCAAATAAAAATCTATTTAAATTAAAGGTTAAATGCATCAAAATAGGAAAAAACACCAAGGGGGATGAATACTTTTTCAAGGTACTCTAGGTGACCTTCATTGCAAGGCATTAGAAAACCTTCCTGATCTTTGTGGTTGAATCTGTGTTTGAAATTCACTGCTGGACTGAGGGACCTAACAGATAATTGTATATGTGGGGTAGAGAGACAAGGTAATCATTCAAAAATAATGTTAAACATTATTAGTCCATGCAACTTATGTGACTTGTTAAGCAAATTGTTTTTACTCCTGAGCCTATTTAGGCTTACCACAAAAAAGGGATTGAATAATTATTGACTCAAGATATTTCACATTTTATAAAAATGTTTTTTTTAAAAACATAATTCTCCATTGACATTATGGGATAGTGTGTATAGGTCATTGACAAAACAATCTCAATGTAATCATTTTTTTATTCAGGCAGTAACACAACAAAATGTGGTCCAGGGGTGACATAGTGACATGAATATACGCAATTGAATCAGACGAATAAAATTATAATCTTGACAAATCGATTGTCTTTTAATGTTTTCTCAAGTGCCTAACCATTTTAGTTGGAATGTAAAATCATGACTTTCGTAACATTTAAGGGGCAATCTGCAGTTGAAACAACAACAACAACAAAAAAACAGACAGCCCGTCACTGTCTTTGGTAAACAGCTGAGGGATGGGGCCGGAGAAAAATACGGTGTCTTCATACTTTCTGGAAGAAAAAAAAACGGTACATTTCTACATCCATTATACACTTCATCCATTTACAATAATAAAGTCTTTGTCTTTAAAATAACAAAAAAAAAGTATTGACAAATACAGCCCAGCTGTATCCATTCAGTAGCTGAACAACATACAAGCATTTCTAATAGTTATTTTCTTCAAGTAAATGGAAACTCCTTCAAGTTCCACATTGTATACAGAGTAAACTAACTTGCTTTTGTTCATGTAAGACATTTGTAATAGGTATCCATATTTAAAAACATAATAATTACTTCATAGCTTAATATTCAACAACACAAAATAAATATTAAATACATAAATTAATCAATAATAAATAACTAAATAAAGCAAATTAAGCTAAAACGAGGCCATCTTTAGAACACTGAGAAACTGTGTATTTGTGTACTTGAATAGAACCTAGTGTTTAAGTTATTTAAAGCTCTGAAGTCCTTTCTTTGAACAGAACACCTGGGTTCATGTCACTCAGGTGTGCCTCACTTGTGTTGACTGACGCCGACTCAAATGCTCTCAAAAAATCAGGCACTTGAAAGGACACCATCGGACAAGAACCCTTGACATTGCTGCACACCAGCCTCTCCAATGAAGCAGTGTTGACGATGTCAAAGCCCACACTCCCGCCGAACGTGCTGGGCATCCAGTATTCCGGCGAGCAAATGGGGTTTCCCAGGAGACCTTTCAGGGAGTAGGGTGCACCCATCTCGACCATAGTCTCCCCGAAAACAGCGTTAGGTCTGGGGCGCTCCACCAGAAGGCCTGGGTACAGCTCCACAGCATCTACATCCCCATATAGACTCTCTAGTTCCGCAGCCAGCTCTGTCTCTCCTGCAACACCAACAGAACAACAAACAAAGGGTTAATAACTCTAGCCTGCTACTCACAAATGTCTATACCACAATGCAGCAAAAGAAAGGCATGCAATACATCCTCACCTCCCCCCCAAAAAATAAGTTGACAAACAAGGTGCATGCTATGACAAGTCTGTGTTTTGGTCTTTATGGGAACTCAATGACACAAGTACAGACACCATACACTTGGATCACTCCCTCCCTGCCCACTCATTCCCTGCCCACTCTCTATCAGCAGCTGTCATGAAGGTGGTAACCATTCCAATAACAAAAGAACTGAACCAATCCTGTCACTTTATCCAGGGACTACTTCAGTTGCCATGGACCTGTGCTTACTAAATGTTACCTTTCACCTAGTAACTAAGTAACTATTAGATTGAGGATATACACATATCATAATAGGGTGTGTACAATTTTAGTTCTCACCTGTGAGGTCCTCAAAGGAGGTGTAGGCCCTCATGTTGAAGCGTTTCCTGTAGGCGTTGAGGGACTGGTAACGCATGTCTCTGCTGTGCTCCAGGGCCTTAGCTGCCACACCCACTAGTGCAGGAGGCAGGTTCCGTCCACCAGCCACCTGGGAACCAAAGGGAATCAAGATCCTCGGTCAATATCAACTTTTGACACCTTTTTTTCTATGTAAAAATATCTTGTTGGGGTATGGTGTCTGTTGTCATTCTCGTTAATATATTTCCAGCATTAGATATAGGTGTTGTTGCCCTATGAAGTGAACACCTACCAAACTCCAGTGCCCTTATACAGCTCCACTCATTTATTCATTATTTAGCATATAAAGTTGATATAAGAATTGTCACTTAGGCCCCAATGAAAGACTATTGCTGTTAGGATCTTAGTGTCCACTCATTTCCGCTATTCCTCATTGGACCCCACGGTGTCCACCCCACCAGACAACTCACCCTTCCAGCGATCTGCTTGGTGAAGGACTCCACCAGGTTGTTGATGCCGTGCTCTGTGACCAGGGAGTTGTTGAAGACAAACTGGGGGTAGGTGTAGGCACGGTCCTCAATGCTGAAGGTTTCAGGCATCAGCGGGTGCCAGTGGTACAGGGTATTGAACTCAGCTGCGATACGGTTCTGGTACTGGAAACGCTGGTTGAAGAGGAGCTCCGGGTCGAACTTGAGCTGGAAGTTGTAGCCACTCAGGTGCTGGACATAGTCCTCAATCACGATCTTAATGGTCTCGCCTGCGAGCCAGGAAAGAAGGGAGGGCGGGAGTAAGAGAATGCATGACGACTCTCCTTGAGGTTGGTGAGACATTTCTCAATAAACACCTGACACCCAAATATAGAGTTTTGATCTGTTTTATACAGAGCTGTTTTCATCTGTATGCATTGTACAGTTTCTAGAACATACTTGAATATCGCCATACTTTGATCATATACGATTCCCATTATAAGGACCTGAAGCGTTTATGACCAGTAGGTACAGTATGCGTGTCCACTTTTGGTACCGGTGACTCACCAATTAGGATAAGGCGTGTGGTCTGGAAGATGCGTTCGTCGTCCCATTCGGGATGCTCCTGCCTCAGGACGTCACAGACACGGTTGTGCTCGCGCAGCCAGATGGTGGCATACATCATGAGCCCGGGGACCAAGCCAAAATGCTCGTGGCCCACAGCGAAGCGGTGCTCCTCGTGCACTTGGGGTGGGTAGTGCATCTCGGCCCCAACCTCCCTTACCAATGGGGGGTAGACCTCGCCGTTCAAAACCCGATACTTCAGTTTGCCATCCTTGAACAGCCTCAGCTTGTGCTGTCTCTCCAGAGTGTCTCCGTACACATGGTTTAAGTCCACCTGAAACACAGAGGTAGAAAGTGAGTCCAAACATACCCTCTAAGCCTAAGTTAAAGTCAACCATGAAACAAAATGGAAAAATATTTTCACATGACAGGCCCACTATTTGTCATGTATTGTAAATTAGACTTACGCCATGGCCCAAGGCTTTGGTGAAAGCTGGTCCTTTCATGAAGTCTGATTTGAAGAACTGGTGGGTGAAGTGCTGGGCGAAGAAGGCGAACATGAGATTGGAACCCTGAGGATCCGGAATGAACCGCTTCCTCAACAAAACCTTCTCCACCACGAGCTTGACATCCGGGAGCACTGCTCTTCCTATCAAGAGACACAAAAAAAAAGATGTTGGGAACATAATGTATTTGGTTAATAAAGACAGTTAAAATAATGTTCATATGACTGCGTTATTGTTCCATCTCCTTTTGGACTCTTGGGAAGTCTGTGACTTTCGACTGGTGGGAATGATTGAGTAACCCATCGGAGGGGAATTTTTAAGTTTTCCATAATCTCAGGTAAACTGTAAGGAATCCCAAAAGACTGGTTAGGCGGGAACTCATTACCTGCGGTTCCCATAGGTGTAGGGCAGTCCTTTGGCAATGGGGGGAGTGTCCGTGTGTAGTAAGACAGGTTGGAGTAGGCCTCCCAGCTCTTGTAGCCATAATCAGCATTGTAAGTCGGTGGGCTGTCCACCAAATGTGAGCGGGCTATAGAGGCAAAGGCAGAAATATTAATTTTGTTAGGAAGCTGAGCAAAGACCTAGTCTTTTAAATTGAATGTAAAAATTAAAAATATTTTCAATGTATAATTTCATTCTTTCTTCTATTCTTACTTTATCTCCATACTTCCCATATCAGTAAATATCATATATCCACATAATTAGTTGAGTCAACTTTCATTCATAGACAAATCTTAATGCAAACTTCTATAATGCGCTGACGAAAAGGTTTTACTATTTCAACTTACATGTCAGGACATAGCTCATTATAGCGTTTCTCACAAAGGTGATCTTGTTGATGACGTTCCACAACCCTTTGTAGTGAGTAAGGATATAGTGAATAGTGTTCGGAGCTGGTTTCAATGATATTTTTATCCATGTTAGGAATTCAGCTGCAGAGTGGATAGAAGTGGGAAATATGTATAACAACAATAACGAATAAATCGCGTTAATAAGAATGCCCCATTATATCGTTGGTATAATCTGTATTACTGAAAATGTTTTACTTACGAGTTGTGCAGTTCTTTCCATAATATCCAGTCCTTGTGCAGTCGCACTCATAGTTGTCAAAGCCTTTTGAATTACATAACCCCCTATTTTCACAAGGCTGTGCACAGCAAGGATCAACTGAAAAGATACGGCAAAAGTTTAGAAGGCTATACAAAATTATTATTAATGACTATTTTTTTTTCAAAACAAGCATTATAATATTTAACAAACAATTCAGATAAATCGAAAACACCTTATGTACAGTAAAGGTATAATTTAGTTATTCACAATAGAATAACTAAAGATGAAAAAAATATTCACATGAGAATCAAAATAAATATGCTCACCTCCTTCGCAGAAGTAGAGCCCCACAGTCAAGAGCAAAATTATACAGATTACTTTATTCATCCCCGAAAGATTCTATTGAATCGCAATCCGGTATAAAATGTCAAATTCCAGTCGACTCCTGCTCACTTCTGGTCACAGTGATTCTGAGGTTCTTGGATGCCTGGTCCATATTTATGTGTGATGCTCATTCCAAGCTCCTACGCAAACTATTACGCTCTTGTCGAGGGGAGCCGGGGAGGGGAACATTTTAACCAATCATCTTCCTCTTGGAGGTATTTGGTCTATTCTGCATGCAGTCTATTTTGGCATCCACATAGTGAGAATTTAAAACAATAAAACAAAAGTAACGGTATTTACAGTGTATTCAATCACTGAACATTGTTTTTTCGTCTTATTTTATTCTATTGTGTAAAGATTCATAAGAAAAGTAACACATTTTCTAAAAACGTATAAGAATCTACCGCACATCCAAAATCGATTAGTGAAAAAATGAACAACAGGAAAAAGTATCCGCACACTTCCAGGTAGATCCAAAAAGTATTTTGGATCGTAGCTATACTTTCGGTCAGTTGACCTCTGGCTCTCTGTGTGTCCTTATCTATCACTATGGTTTTTGGAGAAATGCTCCGATGAAGGTCGACTGACCGAAAGCGTAACTACAATCAAAATAAATTTGCATCTGACTGGACGTGTGTTGAGACTTTTCCTTGTTTTCCCACTGAATATTGATAACAAAACTGAAAGAAATACAGCCTACAGCCCTACACTGTTGCGACTAAGTATCCATTGTTATTTGAGACACCAGGCTAATACCACACTAAAGTTTGTCGGCCATAGGGAAGATTTACTTTACCATCATAGGCTATCTGACGCTGTCAACAAACGTTTTGGCACACAATACTAAAGTATTTGGACTTTATTGTGTTTAGTTTTTGGTACATGTATATGTATCTGTTTCGGGTTGTAACATTTGTATGTGTTTTAAATTGTTAACCCTCCTGTTATGTTGAGGGTCAACTTGACCCATTTCTGCTTTTGAGTTGTCTAAAATACTAGTTTACCTCTGTTTTTCGCCATGAAATGAAATGACTTTTCCTAATTTAGGGTATAAACCTAACTTCAAAATGTGGACACACTGATGTGTTGTGGAATGTCTGTAGATTTTTTTATTCAAACATGAGTTGGTGCGTCATTTTGACCAAGGAGGCTTTCGTCTGTATAGATATTTGCACAGGTCCAAAATAAACAAGTGTCTTTGATGTGTTTTGTTTTGACTGGTTCTGGTTGCACTTTTATCATTATGTTTGGGTGAAAAGGAGCTTTCCCCAAGCTTCTCCTTCTCAGTGCCAGAGCAGCAGATCTCTGACACAGACACTGCAAAAATGAGCTCCAAAAAAAATGTTCAGTCAACGAAGCCTCTTCACAAATTCTGGACTGTGACAGTGAAATAGAAGAAGAGGTTTCAGAGACAGAAGGCATTTCAGAGATAGAGGACAATGCGGTTGATGATCCAGATAATGCATTTTTTCTTTGGTGAAGAGGATTCAGAAGAGGGGTCTGGTATACCATCCCCTCCATCAGATGAGAGGACATGAAAGTCTAAAGAAGGTACTATAAGGAAGTCAAGGTAGACTGTCAGCTTCCAGTGTATTCAAAATTGTTCCAGGGCCTACACAATTTGACCCCCTCTCGCCAGGACGGTAAAACCAGCACCACTTGTGTAGAAAGCACACATGTACATTGTGTTCAACATGTGGAGAGAAAGATTGAATGGATCATTTTGACCAATAGGGTCAAATCACACCTAAGTGTTACTGTTACCGGGAATTCTAAAACAATGCCTGCTTAGGGAAACAGAAAAGGCTTGTTTGTGAGAAAGGAAATATGTTTAACAAAAAGTTCTCAAATATATCGTTTTTGAAATGAAATGGTCTTGTATTTCTTTCTTTCTGTAAGGTCTGAGAAGACAAAATAAAGTTTGGTCTGTTTTTACTTGGTTCTTTGACTGTCTTGAGTGTGTTTAAACTGTGTGTGTCAATCTGACCCAATCCACAATGGATGTCACCCCCCTCGCCCTAGCTGTTTTTCTCATTTTTATTCTCATTCATATTAACACAATATTATTTTACTTTGAAAATGCATTATTGGTAAACTTCCAAAGCAATAACCAGTATGTAAGGCATGGACAATATATATAGAAATCATGGCCTTTTGTTTCGTAAAAACAGTAGGATAAATATAAATGTTCTCGTCTTTCCTTTTTAAGAGCTTTTTAAGACCATGTGCACGGACCATGTACAGTATGGACGGTGGGAGCTGTATGGACGGTCAGACGCATTTGTCGTCATTTGGCGCCGACATGTGGACAAATGTACAACTGTCTTTACAGCAGTGGTGGAAAAAGTACTAAATTGTCATACTTGAGTAAAAGTAGAAATACCTTAATATAAAATGACTGAAGAAAAAGTCAAAGTCACCCAGTAAAATACTACTTGAGTAAAAGTCTAAAAGTACTTGGTTTTAAAAATACTTAAAATCAAAAAGTAAATGGAATTGCTAAAGTGTAGTTAGGTATCAAAAGTAAAAGCAGATATAATTTAAAATTCCTTATATTAAGCAAACCAGACGGCACAATTGTTTTATTGACGAATAGCCAGGGGCACACTCCAACACTCAAACATAATTCACAAACGAAGCATTTGTGTTTAGTGAGTCTGCCAGATCAGATGTACTGTATCTCCACCAGAATTCCCACCAGCTTGGTACAAGGTCATCAAGTTTCTCATTAGCAGCTTTGAGAAATTCCTTGAATATAATGCTCACCCACCCGGGGGATTTGGCTTTGTTTGACCAACCTTGCCAGGCAGGCTCAGACTCTTGAGGGGGCAGTGTTGCTTTAGTGGGTCACTGACCGCGTTTATCTATCTGTCTTGGCCACGTATAGGCTACTTGCAGTCGGCCTATAAAACAGATAAGGACTTCTCCTTAGTGTGTGGGTTGCTCAGGTGGGTGTCTAGGGTATAGGGTTGGGGACCGTTCCATCATGATAGGACAATAAATAAATAGCCTATTTGTCATTTATTTTCAAATGTATATCCCATATCTGCACAAAATAGAAAACTCTGTCACAACTCCTGCTCACAGACACACATGGGCTCTGGCATTTGCAACCATTTCCATTTTTCCCCACACTTTTCCAATCACAAAAACACACACCCCATATTCAATCACAACCACACTCCTCCCATATATACACCCGCACATACCCACATACTGGCTCTCTATGTCCTCTGTTTATTGTGTTTGTATACCCTACAATGTTGATTCCCACCTAATTTCAGGCTTTTTGAGTACATTTTGTTTTCCAGTTCCTTTATATTTGAAAAAAAGTATTATGTCTATAATTGTCCCTTCTTCTAATGCTGTCTTTTATCCATTTATAAAAATAAATTCAAACATAAATTATTTTACAACATTCCCTATCGTGAATGGTATAGTGTATTTGTAATTTATGTCTTTAGCGATTTGTTTTGTTTTCCTCTTTTTTTAAAATTACAATCCCTACCATGGATAGTATTGGGTGTTCCATTATTCAGATATATCGTTGGGGCCGCAGGGTAGCCTAGTGGTTAGAGCGTTGGACTGGTAAACCGAAAGGTTTCATGTTCAAATCCCCGAGCTGACAAGGTACAAATCTGTCGTTCTACCCCTGAACAGGCAGTTCCTAGGCCGTGATTGAAAATAAGAATTTGTTCTTAACTGACTCGTCTGAAGGTAGTCTTGGTGTCTCGCAATAGTTGGTTATCAATGTACAGCTTATCGACTACGAGAGCTACACGTTTCCATTTTAGTCTACTCACTTTGAAGAGTGGGTAGAGAACTTTGTGCCGTTCTGCAATTTCCTTCAGGAACTGATCATTCATGTCTATTTTCGTGCCAGCTCAGGCTTTTAACCATTATTTATCATTAAAGAATGCAAATCTGACTCAAACTATGTCATGCTAAAGTTTGATTTACTCTACAGTATCACCTGGGATCTGTAGCGTTTTAACCAGGAAATCTTTCACCACACTCGCTGGATCTTCACCCTCATTCCCTTTAATACCGGTAAATACCATATTTTCCCGCCTAGATCTAGTCTGTATTTCAAGTAAAATTTCTCTCAGAGTAACGTCCGTTTCAATAGTACTGACTGCACCTTTAAGCTTGTTTGTTTCTTTCTTTCTTTCTTTCTCTATTGTCGCGTCTTTTTCGTCACTCATCTCAAGTTCAAGTAAGCCCAATATAATTGATCGACTTTAGCAAGTTGGTTTCTACGCTTGCCGTTCCTGGTGGTGAAAAGCATACATCGTTTGTGCCAGTCGAGGAGTCTACTTTTCTTTTGGGGATTGGTTCTCTGCTTATTCTTCAACATGTTTTGGTGTTGAATGTATTGGTAATATTGGTTGATACATATCTCTAGTCTTATCATTTTGTTTTGTGTTATCCAGATTGAAGGTTATTTCCCACCAGCATACGAGTATGTGGAGTGAAGTGCTAATATTTAGTCAGATTTACAGATATTGAATATTAGGTTTTTATCTTGAGGCATTCTGCTCTGTTGTCTATAGACCGCCATTGATCCCTATCAACAGAGTAAACGTTATCATATGATGAATGTTTTATTAAGTACGGTGTGACAAGTATTGTAAATAATTATGTGTTCCTGGGTGGGATCAACGTGTGTCTTAAAAAAGGTCATAAGGTCACCAAAATTGTGCTACGGCTATACACGACTGGCCCACCCGTGGCAGGCGGGGATACTGACCACTCACTATACTAATGAGGAGCACATGCCTGCCTTTCCACAGCGCCACCACTCCTTATGTGAGTCAATCAGTGAAATTCCATTGGCCCGTGCCCACACTCTCCCTACGCAACCTCACTCACTATTCACAGCGTTCACACAGTGCTCAGTTCCTTCAGCCCTCCTTCTCCATCCCCTACACTGCAGAAGAGAAGCCGAGAAAGGGGTTGGGGGGAATGTTAGAGCTCCCCTCCCCTTCCCCTGTTCTACCCAGTGGGAGAAAAGCAGGGGATGGCTGACTGAGTGGCGTGATGTGAGGGTGAAAAGAAATGTGTTTGTGTGGAAAGTTGAGCAAACCTCTATTTTATTTCTCAGAGGCTGGCAGGCTGGCAGGCTGAAATGGATTGGCAACACACAATAAGCTCATTATACACACATTCCACATTGGGATGGACCTATTCCATTGATGGTGTCTCACTAAGGAACCTCTTCCTTTGGGTTGCTTTTAGCTACTCTGCCACTGGCCAAATCATGCAACAAAGAGAACCTATACCTGTGGAATGGTTAACCACTTATTTGTATATAATAGATAACAAATAGTATACTGCCCTGTTGCCAATAGAGAGATATATTCAAAAAAGTGGGCCAGGAGATGCAATGATTCATTAATGGTTTGAATGTGTTTAAAAATCTGTCTTTGTGAACCGGTAGTGTAGCAATGTTTCATGTAAATTAAAGTTATGGGTTCCTGTTTCACAGGTAGACAATGTTGTTTACAAGTATCAAATACTGATAAAGAAATGGACAATATGGACTGGACAGTATGTGTGCGATGGTATGTGTTTAGAAAATGGGTCAATGTTTATTTACATGACAAATGAAACTGCTATTTGCCTTTTAAATTAGCCCTATGTGTGTAGTAACTCAAACTTTTGACAGAATAAGCCCACGTAAATTGCATTGTCATTCTTGATGCACTAATATCGTCAAGAAATTAAGATCTGCATTAGAACATTGAGTGCATACCTAGTCCCCTCCTGTACTCCCTGTTCACCCACGACTGCGTGGCCAAGCACGACTCCAACACCATCATTAAGTTTGCCGACGATACAACAGTGGTAGGCCTGATCGCCAACAACGATGAGACAGCCTATTGGGAGGAGGTCAGAGACCTTGCAGTGTGGTGCCAGGACAACAACCTCTCACTCAATGGGAGCAAGACAAAGGAGTTGATCGTGGACTACAGGAAAATTCTCATCGACGAGGCTGTAGTGGAGCAGGTTGAGAACTTCAAGCTCCTTGGTGTCCACATCACCAACAAACTATCATATGGTCCAAACACACCAAGACAGTTGTGAAGAGGGCACGACAACACCTTTTCCCCCTCAGGAGACTGAAAAGATTTGGCATGGGTCCCCAGATCCTTAAAAAGTTCTACAGCTGCACCATCAAGAGCATCCTGACCGGTTGCATCACCGACTGGTATGGCAACTGCTCGGCATCCAACCATCACCCTCACCTACAGAGGGTAGGGCGTACGGCAAGGTACATCACTGGGGCCAAGCTTCTTGTCATCCAGGAACTATGTAGTAGGGGGTGTCAGAGGAAGGCCCTAAAAATGGTCAAAGACTCCAGTCATAGACTGTTCTCTCTGCTACCAAGCGAGCGGTACCGGCAAGCGGTACCGGAGTGTCAATCCAAGGGCTTGTGTGTAAGCATTTCACAGTAAGGTCTAAACCTGTTGTATTTGGCGCGTGTGAATAAAATTTGATTGTATTTGTATTGTGGGATTGTATACTTGCTATGTGTGCAAGTGGAAGGGAATCACATACAGCTCTTGGTAGACCAAAAAGAGATCATTACAAAAACAATGACTCAGCTCTAAGACCTTTTTGTCTGTGAACCAGCTGTCTAGACATATGCTCCTGCATTTTCCCTAGTAAAAACTTCAAAGACTCACACACTTGTCATCTACTGTAGAAATTGAATGCTGACTCAATGTTTCACCCCTATTTCCTGGTTTTCAAAGGTATATTTAATAACACATACTACTAACACTTAAGTGAATCACCTAAACACTCAGTATCTATTCCATTCATAAACTGGAATAAACTGGAGCAGGAATGTGTTGGTTGACTCATGTTATGTCACAGTACCCTCTGTTAACCTAGTTGACTAGGCTGACTAGGCTCTCAACTTAGCATACTTCGTTGTCCGCTGATGGTTAGCGGGGTCCTCGTTGTATTGAAAGTGGTTAGGGTTAGGCTTATGGCAGTGGTATGGCATACAGGAGTCATAGAACGTCCTACCTCTTGCTAGGAACCCACTTAAGCAACATGTTTCAATAGGCTACATGGGAATTTCGTCATTCCTCATTTAAGCAATGTGTTTCAATAGGCTACCTGGGAATTTCGTCATTCCTCATTTAAGCAATGTGTTTCAATAGGCTACCTGGGAATTTCGTCATTCCTCATTTAAGCAATGTGTTTCAATAGGCTACCTGGGAATTTCGTCATTCCTCACCTATAATTGCGAGGGAAGTTCCCTCTTCTCTCTCACACCACAGTTTCCGGGTTAGAGCGTTAGGCCAGTAACCAAAATTCTGCTGGTTCGAATTATAGAGCTGACAAAGTTAAAAATCTGTTGCAATGCAGTTGAGCAAGGCACTTAACCCCAATTGCTCCAGGGGTGCTGCAAAATGGTGACCCTGTCTGTGAAGCCACTCTCCACGGGTGTCTCGGGGGGAGTTGGGATATGCAAAAAACACATTTGCATTACACACTTGTACAAGTGTGTAACAGGACAAATAAAAGTACCCACCAACTTCAGTAACCCTACCAATGGCTATGAAACTGAAATAAAGCACAGTCAAATCTAACCTAAGAGAGACAATACACTCAATACATTTGATCTGACACAGCATATTTTTTGATTACTTAACCTTTACCTATCTAGAAAAGTCTGTTAAGAACAAATTCTTACTTACAATGACAGCCTAGGAACAGTGGGTTAACTGCCTTGTTCAAGGGCAGAACAACAGATTTTTACGTTGTCGGCTCAGAGATTCAATCTAGCAACCTTTCGGTTACTGGCCTAAAGCTCTAACCACTAGGCTACCTGCCGCCCCAAAATTATTCACATGGATTTTGTCTAATATACAACGATACCTTGTTTATTATTATTCTCAAATGGTCACTATGCAACCTCAATAATACTTCTTATTTATGTGGCTCATAGGCTGCGTTCAGACGGGCAGCTAATTTCTAATCTTTTTTTCCACTAAATGGTCTTTTGACCATTCAGATCAGCTCTGAAAAAGAGCTGCTGTGAAAAGATCTTATGTGACTGGTCATAAAACCAATTAGTGAAAAAAAGATCAGAAGTGGGCTGCCTGTCTAAACGCATTCATAATGTTTTATTGGTACACCTGTTTAGCAAAAAAAAAATATATACAGTACCAGTCAAAAGTTTGGACACACCTACTCCCACCTACTCAAGGGTTTTCCTTAATTTTTTTACTATTTTCTACATTGTAGAATAAAAGTGAAGACATCAAAACCATGAAATAATACATATGGAATCATGTAGTAACCAAAAACGTGTTAAATCTAAATAGATTTTAAATTTGAGATTCTTCAAAGTAGCCACCCTTTGCCTTGACGACAGCTTTGCACACTCTTGGCATTCTCTCAACCAGCTTCACCTGGAATGCTTTCACAACAGTCTTGTAGGTGTTCTCACATGCTGTATGCTGAGCACTTGTTGGCTGTTTATCCTTCACTCTGTGGTCCAACTCATCCCAAGCCATGTCAATTGGGTTGACGTTGGGTGATTGTAGAGGCCAGGTCATCTGATGCAGAACTCCATCAATCTCCTGCTTGGTCAAATAGACCTTACACAGACTGGAGGTGTGTTCGGTCATTGTCCAGTTGAAAAACAAAGGACAGTCCCACCAAGCAAAGTCACCAGCAAAAGCACCCCCACACCATCACACCTCTTCCTCCACGGTGGGAACCACACATATGGAGATCATCCGTTCACCTACTCTGCGTCTCACAAAGACCCCGAGGTTGGAACCAAAAATCTCAAATTTGGACTCCAGACCAAAGGACAGATTGCCACCAGTCTGATGTTCATTGCTCGTGTTTCTTGCCCCAAGCAAGTCTCTTCTTATTATTGGTGTCCTTTAGTGGTGGTTTATTTGCAGAAATACGACCATGAAGGCCTGAGTCACGCAGTCTCCTCTGAATAATTGATGTTGAGATGTGTCTGTTATTTGAACTCTGTGAAGCATTTATTTGGGCTGCAATCTGAGGTGCAGTTAACTCTAATGAACTTATCCTCTGCAGCAGAGGTATCTTTGGATCTTACTTTCCTGTGCCGGTCCTCATGAGAGCCAGTTTCATCATTGCGCTTGATGGTTTTTGCTCTTGAAATTTTCCGGATTGACTGAACTTCTTAGGGCTAGGCGTCCTATCAGCGGGACACCTGTCGATATCTTCCGGTGAAAATGGAGGATGCGCAATTCAAATAAATAATCATAAAAATTATGTATATTAAACATTTAGGTACATACAAGTGTCTTATATCAGTTAAAAGCTTAAAGTCTTGTACATCTAACTGCATTGTCCGATTTACAATAGGCTTGACAGCGAAAGCATGCCATGCGATTGTTTGAGGACGGCGCCCCACATCAAAATATTTTTCAACCAACACCTGACATCACAAATAGCGATTAAATATTCATTTACTTTTTGAAAATCTTCCTCTGATTTGCAATCCACAGGGTCCCAGCTACAACATGCATGGTCGTTTTGTAAGATAAAATCGTTCTTTATATCCCAAAAAGTCAGTTTAGTTGGCGCCATCGAATTGAGTTATCCACTCGTTCAATTTGCAGAGAAAGGAATCCAAAAAGCCATAATATGGACATGGTATTTTAACAAATAGGGTTATCTTCTGTATACCACCCCTACCTTGTCACAAAACAACTGATTGGCTCAAACGCATTAAGGAGGAAAGAAATTACACAAATTAACTTTTAACAAGGCACTCCTGTTAATTGAAATGCATTCCAGGTGACTACCTCAAGAAGCTGGTTGAGAGAATGCCAAGAGTGTGCAAAGCTGTCATCAAGGCAAAGGGTGGCTACTTTGAAGAATCTCAAATATATTTTGATTTGTTTAATACTTTTTTGGTTACTACATGACTCCATGTGTGTTTTTCATAGTTTTGATGTCTTCACTATTATTCTACAATGTAGAAAATAGTAAAAATAAAGAAAAACCCTTGAATGAGTAGGTGTGTCCAAACTTTTGACTGGTACTGTATATACAGTGGGGCAAAAAGTATTTAGTCAGCCACCAATTGTGCAAGTTCTCCCACTTAAAAAGATGAGAGAGGCCTGTAATTTTCATCATAGGTACACTTCAACTGACAGACAAAATGAAAAAAAAAAATGCAGAAAATCACAGGATTTGTAATGAATTTATTTGCAAATTATGGTGGAAAATAGGTATTTGGTCAATAACAAAAGTTTATCTCAATACTTTGTTAAATACCCTTTGTTGGCAATGACAGAGGTCAAACGTTTTCTGTAAGTCTTCACAATGTTTTCACATACTGTTGCTGGTATTTTGTCCCATTCCTCCATGCAGATCTCCTCTAGAGCAGTGGTGTTTTGGGGCTGTTGCTGGGCAACACAGACTTTCAACTCCCTCCAAAGATTTTCTATGGGGTTTAGATCTGGAGACTGGCTAGGCCACTCCAGGACCTTGAAATGCTTCTTACGAAGCCACTCCTTCGTTGCCCGGGCGGTGTGTTTGGGTTCATTGTCATGCAGAAAGACCCAGCCACGTTTCATCTTCAATGCCCTTGCTGATGGAAGGAGGTTTTCACTCAAAATCTCACGATACATGGCCCCATTCATTCTTTCCTTTACACAGATCAGTCGTCCTGATCCCTTTGCAGAAAAACAGCCCCAAAGCATGATGTTTCCACCCCCATGCTTCACAGTAGGTATGGTGTTCTTTGGATGCAACTCGGCATTCTTTGTTCTCCAAACACGACGAGTTGAGTTTTTACCAAAAAGTTATATTTTGGTTTCATCTGACCATATGACATTCTTCCATTCTTCTTCTGGATCATCAAAATGCTCTCTAGCAAACTTCAGACGGCCTGGACATGTACTGGCTTAAGCAGGGGGACACGTCTGGCACTGCAGGGTTTGAGTCCCTGGCGGCATAGTGTGTTACTGATGGTAGGCTTTGTTACTTTGGTCCCAGCTCTCTGCAGGTCATTCACTAGGTCCCCCCGTGTGGTTCTGGGATTTTTGCTCACCGTTCTTGTGTTCATTTTGACCCCATGGGGGGAGATCTTGCGTGATGCCCCAGATCGAGGGAGATTATCAGTGGTCTTGTATGTCTTCCATTTCCTAATAATTGCTCCCACAGTTGATTTCTTCAAACCAAGCTGCTTACCTATTGCAGATTCAGTATTGCCAGCCTGGTGCAGGTCTACAATTTTGTTTCTGGTGTCCTTTGACAGCTCTTTGGTCTTGGCCATAGTGGAATTTGGAGTGTGACTGTTTGAGGTTGTGGACAGGTGTCTTTTATACTGATAACAAGTTCAAACAGGTGCCATTAATACAGGTAACGAGTGGAGGACAGAGGAGCCTCTTAAAGTTACAGGTCTGTGAGATCCAGAAATCTTGCTTGTTTGTCGTAGACCAAATACTTATTTTCCACCATAATTTGCAAATAAATTCATTTAAAAATCCTACAATGTGATTTTCTGCATTTTTTCCCTCATTTTTTCTGTCATAGTTGAAGTGTGCATATGATGAAAATTACAGGCCTCTCTCATCTTTTTAAGTGGGAGAACTTGCACAATTGGTGGCTGACTAAATACTTGTTTTGCCCCACTGTATATATACTTTTTTCGTTGCCTGTTTTGCATACTATTTTGGCATTAATACGTGTCACATATCAGTTTGCATACAAAGTTTTTTTTTAAATTAAAAAGCCGAATACAAAACATGGTCTCTTTTTTTCTTTCTTGAGTAAGGCAGCTCCAAAATGCAGGCGTTTCAGCCTAGCTTTTCGCTTAGGCAGATAGATAGTGTTTTCTTGACCTCTACCACCATCTACTGTTATTCATGAGTACTGCTCCAACTATACAAACCATACATCAACCACTAGAAAGCGCCCTCTATGCGGAAGTGAAGCTGTCAGTGCGAGACAGGAAATTAAACCAGGAATTCTTTTACTGTAAAAGGAGCACAGACAGATTGCAGTATTCTTCTTTAAACAACAAACCATATCGTCAAAATGTCGAAAAATACTGATTCGAACCAATTCAGGAAGGTGGACGTTGACGAGTACGACGAGAACAAATTTGTGGATGATGAGGATAATGGAGAGAGTCAGGTCGGTCCAGATGAAGCAGAAGTGGATTCGCTGATCAGACAATATCCTTTTACATTGATTTGATTTAATACGTGCACATTTACATTTGATAAAGTGTCGTGAAGCCGATACAGATTTTCTCCAAAATGTTGCAATGCACAGACCATCTGGCAAGTCGTGGTATGATTTTGCAGAACCAAGTATATGCCTTTGCGCGTGTCACTTCAAGTCAGGGCGTGGTGCTCTTATTTATTTTAATCGTTATATATATATATATATATATATATATATTTATATTTATGTACGTATGTATATTTGAGGAGAAAATACAATACACGTTGTGCAGTCAGATTTGGTGTTTTATTCAGTAGAAGTTTAGTGGTGGTGGTAGGCCTAATATTTTGTTTATTACCTGAAGCAGGTTCTGTTTATTACCTCAAAGCAGGTTCTGACAAATTGGGGGGTAAGGAAGTGGATTCCACAAGTCAGTTAGTCATTGAGTTTCTGAAACATAAAAGCAACTTGATTTGAAGAGGTGAATCAAGCCGACCATGACTGTCTCATCAGTGTTAAACTGTGTTGTCTCTCTGTCTGTTTTCCTTAACACTGTGATGCACAGGCAACCTGATGGAAGCTCTGCAGGCTGTGCTGAAGAATCCTCCAATCAACACCAAAAACCAAAATGTTAAGGTGAGTCTTCATTACAACACAATAGATCCGTTTTGAGCATTAATAACAGCCCAATGTTAAACACAACTTGCCTCTGTGTTCCTCAACATACACTTTGAGCTTCCATCTCCTCAAAACGGAACTGTACAGTCTGCGGTTCACACATCATACAGAGTCGAGGCATGTGAAAGTGTGTACTTAGCAGAAGATACTAAAGTGTGTGTTTATAGGATCGTGCGGAGGCCCTGGTGCTTAAAGTGCTGAGCGCCTTCAAGAGTAGTGACATTGAGAAGGCTGTTCAGTCTCTGGATAAGAACGGCGTTGACCTGCTCATGAAGTACATCTACAAGGGTTTTGAGAAGCCTTCTGAAAACAGCAGTGCTACACTGCTGCTGTGGCACGAAAAGGTAAGACGTATTCTTATTGGTGAATGGCTGGAAGCACTTACAGGGTGTGTGGGCATGCTAAAGCCTGACTGATGATACAGTTGAAGTCGAAAGTTTACAAATACATTTAAACTCAGTTTTTTTTTACAATTCCTGACATTTAATCCTAGTACAAATTCCCTGTCTTAGGTCAGTTAGGTTCACTACTTCATTTCAAGAATGTGAAATGTCTGAATAATAGTAGAGATAATGATTTATTCAAGCTTTTATTTTTTTCATCACATCCCAGTGGGTCAGAAGTTTACATACACTCAATTAGTATTTGGTAGCATTGCCTTTAAATTGTTTAACTTGGGTCAAATGTTTCAGGTAGCCTTCCACAAGCTTCCCACAATAAGTTGGGTGAATTTTGGCCCATTCCTTCTGACAGAGCTCATGAAACGTTCATCTCTAGGAGACAGAAGGCGTCTCCTTCCTGAGCGGTATGATGGCTGTGTGGTCCCATGGTGTTTATACTTGCGTATTATTGTTTGTACAGATGAACGTGGTACCTTCAGGCATTTGGAAATTGCTCCCAAGTATGAACCAGACTTGTGGAGGTCTACAATTTTCTTTCTGAGGTCTTGGCTGATTTCTTTTTATTTTCCCATGATATCAAACAGAGTTTTGAAGGTAGGCCTTCAAATACATCCACAGGTACCCCTCTAATGGACTCAAATGATGTCAATTAGCCTATCAGAAGCTTCTAAAGTCATGACATCATTTTCTGGAATTTTCCAAGCTGTTTAAAGGCACAGTCAACTTAGTGTATGTAAACTTCTGACTTCAACTGTATTCTTGTGGGAAGCTGCTATAGACCACCAAGTGCTAACAGTCAGTATCTGGATAATATGTGTGAAATGCTTGATACTGTATGTGATATCAACAGAGAAGTATATTTTCTGTGTGATTTTAAATGTTGACTGGCTATCATCAAGCTGCCCACTCAAGAAAAAACGTCAAACTGTAACCAGGTCTTGTAAACTGGTTCTGGTTCAGGTTATTAGTCAACCTGCCAGGGTATTTACAAACAGCACAGGAATGAAATCTTCAACATGTATCCAAATCCATAGGATGTAGTGATCCCAATATAATAGCCATATCTAGGAAAAACCAAAGTTCCAAAGGCTGGGCCTAATATAGTGTATAAGAGGTCATACAATATGTTTTGTAGGGATTCATATGTTGATGATGTAAGGAATATTTTCTGGTCTGGGGTGTGTAATGAGGAGCAACCTGACGCTGCACTTGACACATTTATGAAATGTCTTATTCCAGTTAATAATAAGGACGCACCCGTTAAGAAAATGACTGTAAAAACTGTTAAGTCCCCTTGAATTGATGAGGAATTGAAAATTGTATGGTTTAGTGGGATGAGGCAAAAGGTATGGCAAATAAGTCTGTCAGCCCAACTGATTGGCAATAGTACTGCAAATTAAGAAGTCATGTGACAAAGCTAAATACAAATAAACTGTACTATGAGACATAAATAAATGATATAAAGATAGATAGTAAAAAAGCTTTGGAGCACCTTAAATGACATTTTGGGGAAACAAGACAAGTCGGCTCCATCATTCATTGAGTCAGATGGCTTATTTATCACCAAACCCACTGATATTGCCATCTTATTTAATGACTTTTTCAATGGCAAGATAAACGTCAATAAATGCTGACACTACACATCCAAGTGTATCTGACCAAATTATGAAAGGCAAGAATTGTACTTTTGAATTCCGTAAAGTCAGTTTGGAAGAGGTGACAAAATGATTGTTGTCTATCAACAATGACAAGCCACCGGGGTCTGACAATCTGGATGGAAAATTACTGATGTTAATTGCGGACGATATTGCCATTCCTTCAATTTCAGACTACTAGATAGTGTGTGCCCTCAGGCCTGGAGGGAAGCTAAAGTCATTCCACTACCCAAGAATAGTAAAGCCCCCTTTACTGTCTCAAATAGCCGACCAATCAGCCTGTTACCAACCCTTAGTAAACTTCTGGAAAAAATAGTGTTTGACCAGATACAATACTATTTCACAGTAAATAAATTGACAACAGACTTTCAGCGTGCTTATACGGAAGGCCACTCAACAAGCATGGCACTTACACAAATGACTGATGATTGGCTGAGAGAAATTGATGATAAAATGATTGTGGGGGCTATTTTGTTAGACTTCAGTGCAGCTTTTGACATTATCGATCATAGTCTGCTGCTGGAAAAATGTATGTGTTATGGCTTTACACCCTCTGCTATAATGTGGATAAGAGTTACTTGTCTAACAGAGGGTGTTCACAGAGGGTGTTCTTTAATGGAAGCCTCTCAAACATAATCCAGGTAGAAGCAGGAATTCCCCAGGGTAGCTGTTTAGGCCACTTGCTTTTTTCAATTTTTACTAACGACGTGCTTTGAGTAAGGCCATTATATCTATGTATGCGGATGACTCAACGCTATGCACGTCAGCTAAATGACTGCAACACTTAACAAAGAGCTGCGGTTAGTTTCGGTATGCGTAGCAAGGAATAAGTTAGTCCTAAATATTTCCAAGACTAAAAGCATTATATTTGGGACAAATCAATCAATCCCTAAACCATAAACCTCAACTACATATCATAATGAATAATGTGGAAATTGAGCAAGTTGAGGTGACTAAATTGCTTGGAGTAACCCTGGATTGTAAACTGTCATGGTCAAAACATATTGAAACAACAGTAGCTAAGATGGGGAGAAGTCTGTCCATAATAAAGTGATGCTCTGCCTTAACAACACTATCAACAATGCAGGTCCTGCAGGCCCCAGTTTTGTAGCACCTGGGCTACTGTTCAGTCGTGTGGTCAGGTGCCACAAAGAGGGGCCTCTGAAAATTGTAGTTGGCTCAGAACAGGGCAGCACGGCTGGCCCTTAAAAATACACGGAGAGCTAACATTAAAGATATGCATGTTAATCTCTCCAGGCTCAAAGTGGAAGAGAGACTGACTTCCTCATTACTTGTTTTTGTAAGGGGTGTTGACAAGCTGAAGGTACCGAGCTGTCTGTTTTTAAAATACTAGCACACAGCTCGGACACCCATGCATACCCCACAAGACATGCCACCAGAGGTCTCTTCACAGTCCCCAAGTCCAGAACAGACTATGGGAGGCGCACAGTACTACATAGAGCCATGACTACATGGAACTCTATTCCACATCAGGTAACTGATGCAAGCAGTAGAATCAGATGGATGGAACAGCAGAGACCTTATGGAACAGCAGAGACTGTGAAGCAACACAAGCATAGGCACAGACACATGCAAACACACACACACGATAACATATGCACTATTTTTTTAGACATTTTTTATTTCACCTTTATTTAACCAGGTAGGCTAGTTGAGAACAAGTTCTCATTTACAACTGCGACCTGGCCAAGATAAAGCAAAGCAGTGCGACACAAACAACAACACGGAGTTACACATGGAATTAACAAACATGGAATACACACGTACACATGGGTTTTGTGTTGTAGATATGTGGTAGTGGAGTATGGGCCTGAGGGCACACACTTAGTGTGTTGTGAATTCGGGATATTGTATAACTGCCTTAATTTTGCCCGGCTCCAGGAAGAGTAGCTGCTGCCATGGGGATCCCTAATAGATATGCTAATTGACTGAACATTCCAAATTACCATGGCAATTATGCGTCGTAATATGAATACGCAGCCAGCGATCTGCAGTATCCAAGGTACAGCATCCTATCAACTGCGCCGCTGCGCTTATAGTCTATGGCGGCGGGCCTGTGCGTCAAATCTTCAACAGCAGTCAGCAGATCTCATGACCCGCTGCCCTGTTTTCCCCAACTCTTAAACTAAGCTTCAAATCCTTTCAAGTAACGCCGTCAATTAGAGCAAGGTACATAATGAGTCAAACAAGCACTAGGCCTAAAACATAAGCAACAAACGTGAGCTGGTAGATTAGTCAGCCTACACGGGAGAGGGGGGGGGGGGATTTACACTCCCAGTTTTAATGTGAGTCTTGCGCAACGGACATGCAGGACCATCCCTAACCTACAGGCCTACTGTGCTTTTTTTTTTAATAGATATGGATGAGATGGGTTCATGGTAGGTGCAGTTGGTAGGCTCATGGGTAGGCTCATTTGTTCCCGTGTGGCTCAGTTGGTAAGTGCATGGCGCTTGCAACTCCGGGCTTGTAGTTTCGATTCCCACGGGGGACCAGTACGAGAGAAAAGTATGAAGATGTATGCACTCACCACCATTGCTCACCTTTGACCCCCTGACACCAGACAACGACGCGGTTGGCTGAATGACATCCTGTGTTTGTGTCCCACCAAGTCCCCACCAGCTGTCATTTTAAAGTGGATCACTATCCTTTTATTTATTTTTTGTAAGTCGCTTTTGATAAGAGCATCTGCTAAATGACTTAAATGTAAAAATGCCTATCAAAACATTTAACTGTAAATAGAAGTGCCACGATCCCAAGGGAAATAGGCCCATGGGAGGAATATGAATTGATATTAATTTAAATATTGTACCTGTAATGCCCCCCCGGACAAAATATATAAACACATTGGCCTCAAAAAAATGACCTATGGGAGGTTTTTTTCTATATCCAGAGACCAAAAACCTGAACAGATGAACACATTTTTTATTTGCAGACAGGGGTGAACTGCATTGCAATTATGCATCACTATAGTCATTACATTCTAGGCTTCTGTTTTTATATAGATAGGCCTACCACGAACCCATGTTATTCATATCAAACCATGCGACACCTACACACGCGGCAGCGAGTGGACATGTCGCACATCTCACAGACGTCAGTAACGGTCCAGAAAGCAAGTTTCCTCCAAAAACCGCACCCTATAACACGTTATTTTGAGAACGTTGTCAGTCTATCCAGAGACACCAAAAGCTGACCAGATAAACACACAGGCTATTTGATTAGCAGGAGAGAGGAATTCCATTGAGGGATGACAAACATCTCCAGTGGGTGTCCTGCAAGCTGCTGATATAATGCTGTTCTTTGCATTCACTGTGTTCATACTGTGTGTCTCTTTCTGTGTGTGTTCTAGGCTCTCTCTGCAGGAGGAGTGGGCTCCATCGTGAGAGTGCTCACGGCCAGGAAAACTGTGTAAGGGCTTGTACTGGACCTGACTGACTGACCGCTGGGACCACTCAATCAGGGGATGTGCTGGCACTGGAAACCCCCCCCAGGGGGCGTGTGTTCATAACACGTCTCAAAGCAGGAGCACTGACCTAGGATCAGTCTGGCCTTTTAGATCCTAATGAGTAAGAATACACGGACGCTCTTGAGACTCTTTATGAATGTGCCCCCTCCCCCCGGAACTGGTTTTCTCTCTACGCTTGAAGGAAGCTCGCAGACATCGGACAGCCTGTCTCAAACGGCCCCTTCGTAGTCCTAAAATGCTTAACGATATTCCATCGGAATCCAACGTTTGTCAAAATGTTGTTGTTGTCAACGAAGTTGAGAAATACTTATATTGTAAGATTTACGTCATCGTAACGTCGTAAGGATGACATGTGCTATTGTGTCATTTTCCTAGATAAATATTGTGCTATCATCATGGTGGGTAGGATGGCACCATCAAGTAAGCTTTCATGCCCTCTAATGCAGAGACCAGTTTGTGTGCGATTACGCTGGAACAAGTTAACCTGGTCCCAGATCTGTTTGTCATCTATAGCCAGCTCCACTGGGCATTAATAATATACAGCACTAACAGATCTAGGGCCAAGCTAGGAACGAGCCCTTTGGAATGTAGTGATGGAGTGACGTTATCACTATGATCCTGGACACATGTCTCAGATGGCCTATTTACAAGTATAGAAAAATATCCGAATGTCTTGGTAGAGTTATTGAGGGAATAGCACATTCCTTTAGAACAAGTGTACACATTCTGAATCAAATGACCAAAATGCCTTATTGAAATATTCATTTTTTATATATATGCTGTATAGGACATTTCTGGATTTAATAAACAAACATCTTACAATTTTTTTGTTTTTTTTCCCTGAAATTTTCACATTTCTTAAATTTCAAACACTAAACAAGACAATGGAAAATGTCTATGAAAAAACTGCCGGGAAAAACCCTGACATGCCACTCGGTGTGATTGCTTTCTTCTCTTTATTCATATACTGGTATCTTGCAGAGGTTCATTTTGCGTTTCTTCCCTGATCGTTGTTGTCATGGTAACCTGCGAGCCGATCACAGCTGACCCAGGTGTTAGATCACCCAGTCTCATAAAGTTCGTCCTAGATCACCGGTCCGTCTGCCATCCAGTCATGAAGAAGGATCTGCTCTAGAACAGGCCTCTTGGTGGGATCCTGCTGCAGACAGCAGTTGATCAACTCCTTACACTCTACCATAAAGGGAAAAAAATGATAGGATGGTGAGTTTGCCTTTGGGTCCCTATTTTATATATATTTTTTGTCATTGAGCACCATTTTATGTATCCATAACCACATCTAAATGCATACCCACATTTACCAACACAAACTCTTTATTTTCTCTCTCAAATGGTCTATTGCACTTGCCTCCCTCCCGCTCACCTTTAGTCAGGCCCTTTTTGAAGCGCAGGCGCCCAGCAATGATATCAGCCTCCTTGTTGAAGGGCAGACGGCCGCACACCAGGCCGTAGAGCAGTACCCCCAGTGACCAGATGGTGGCGTGGCGGCCCTGGTACACACCGCTCAGCACCCACTCTGGAGGACAGTACTCCTCTGTGCCTGAGGGGTGAAACATTCGAATTTTTAATTTATCTTTACCACTGGTCATGTCCATTAGGGCACACTGACAAAATGTTTTTTTTTAAACGGTAATGAGCGCTTCTTATTGGACGAGTTTAGATAGTACCTCCCCATTTCCCTCGGTTTCAAAGCGTTTCCTTGCATTCCGTGCCTACTGAACACGATCACCCTGACCAGCCATTCTCCTGTTGTGTCCTACCTGAGTAGTCTCTGTAGGAGGATTCTCTCAGAAGGTCTCCGCAGCCAAAGTCGATGAGCTTAACCCGCAGGTTGTCCGTCTGCACCAGCAGGTTCTCAGCCTTGACGTCTCGGTGCAGGACCCCTCGGTCGCGGCAATGCCGAACAGCCAGTACCACCTGTAATAACATAATATATGCCTCTTAAAAAAACGGTGATTAAGTAGAGTGTGACTTAGGAGTGACTAGAGATATTTGTGTAAGTGATCCCTGCGGGAAATGAACACACAACCTTAGCGTTTCTAGCGCCACGCTTTTACCAACTGCGCCACACAGGTCTCGACCCATCACCTGTATCATGATGATCCTGGCCAGACACTCGTCCACCCGGCCTCCCAGCTCCTCGATGAAATCAAACAGGTCCATGCATGGATAGGGTCTCTCCAGCACCAGGATGAAACGCTCGGCCTCCTCGAACCAGTCCAGCAGGCCCAGCACGTAGCAGCAGGACGGGGGCCGTGAGACAATCTGCATCAGGGCCACCTCCAGGGGCAAGGCACTCCTCTCTCCGGGCTGGAGGTGAGAGGGTTGGGGAAGTTGGAGAGGTGAGTGGGAGAGATGGGGTGGAAAGGTTGAGAGGGGGTGGTTGCCATTAGATGAGGTGTTCTCCACAGGTGAGAAGGAGAGTGAAGAACAACAACAACAACAACAAGCGTTCCTTTTATTGAGCGTAAGGACAAACAGAACACCCAACTGTTTCCCAACGGACAACGCAAGAGGGCGAGCCAAACCCAGGCCAAAACCCAGTAGGAGTGTCCTTGTCTCCTTAGACTTACAGTACTTGCCATTGCGTCAACTAAAACAGGCTACTTACAAGCTTTACGTATGGCTCGGCCATTCCTCTGTTCACATACTTTATGGCCACCTGACGGGGTAAAAGCAACATGATATATTCATATAGTAGTGTGCTTTCACTTCTTGCGTTATGTGAATATTGATAGGAGGAAACGTTAGAATTTTCATCTATCCGTTAACTTACTACGACCAGAATTAGAATTCTTTTAACCAACTGTTAAAAGCTTCACCTGTTGGCCGTCACTTTTGCGCATGGCGGCGTAGACCGCCCCACATCCTCCTTTACCCAGCATGCTCCCCAGTGTGAAGAGAGACTCAAAGCTACCTGCAACAAAGTTACGCATGAGATAATGCCCAAATCATCACAGATTAGAAATAACAAACTCAAGATTAGATACTGTTTCATGTCATATCCAAATACTTCTTCTTTAGCCTGGTCCCAGATGTCTTTGGGCTGTCTTGCCAGCTCCTGTGGTCATTGTCAGGCCCATGGCAAGACAGCACTAACATCTGGGACCAGGCTAATTATTCTTCTGCTGAATTGATACTACGTGTAGTCCGGTCTTACTGGGGTTGGGTCCAAGATTAAAGATACTGGAGTCTGAGGATGAAGAAGAAGAGGACGATCCTCTATCGTTGGGTAGTGGGTTCTTCAACTGGCCTCTCCTTTGTCGGGTTAGATAGTGGATAACGATGGGTATCTCCGGACTAGTGTTTCTATTGTTCTTATTCCTCTTCCAACCCTCCCTGGACCACACCCTCTCCACCAACTCCTCACTGCTCTCCTCCTCCTCTCTGGCCCTCTTTCTTCTCTTCCGTTTGGTGTTGTCATCACGCCATCTCAGGTTTAGTCCCTTACCATTGTTCACCAACCCTCCTCTCCCTCCCTTCAGTCCCGAGCAGGAAAGAGCTGCGCTCTCCTTTTCCTCCTCCTCCTCCTCGTCTTCCTCTTCCTCCTGGACTTCGTTCTGTCCTCTCAGGGTTTCCTCTTTTCTCTTTCTCCCCCTCTCTCTAATGGCAGCAGCTTCTCTCTCAAGCTCGGCCTGCCTATGTGGAGCTGGAGCTGGGGCTCTGGGCCTTAGTCTGTAAGTGTACGTTAAGGCTGGAGTGACCCGTCTTCCTACTGTCTCACTCTGAGAAGAAGGACTTCTGCTGGATGTCTCACTTCGACTTCTGCGTCGGCTCAGGAGCGATTCCTCCCCCATGTCCTTGGCTTTGACTCTCTCTCTGGACTTCAGTTTGATCATGTTGGGCCTCATGCGTGGGTTCTTGGCTCGGGATGGGCCGGGAGAGTCGTTGTTGGTGGGTTCGCTCCTACTTGGTTTTGGTTTGGGTCTGGCTCGGCCTCTAGCATTCTCTCTTGGTAAATGGTTGGGTGTTCTGTTGGTCCTTACTCTCAACAAATAAGGGAATGCTTGTTGTTGTTGTTCCTCCTCACTCTCTGTCTCCTGGGTGTGACTCTCCCTGACCCTCAGCCCTGATATCTCTTCAAACAGACAAGCAGCCTGCTTCATCACTCTTCTACTTTCTCTCTCCTGTCTTTCTCCTTCACTCTCTCCAGATGTCTCACTCTCACTGGCAGAGCCAGAACTGCTGCTGTTACCTTCCTCTTCTTCCTTACTCTCATCACTCACTCCCTCCCTCTCTCTGCAGCTCCCAGGAGATTGGTCCCTCTCGATCTGGGACCTGCGTCTCCTGATAGGGTTGTCTAACCTCCTGCCTTGGGGAGAGTTTCTCCTTCTTCCGCACGGAGACCTGCACCTCCTCACAGAGTCGGCCTCCAGCCTCTTACGGGGAAAGTGTTTCATCCCATCTCTAGAGCCGATTACTGGAGGCCTGCGCCTTCTCACAGAGTTGGCGTCCACTCTCCTGCACTGTGGCTGGGGAGAGTCTCTCCGCTCTGTTGGCTCAGAGGCTCCTGGTGGGCAGGGGCAAGCCGGAGTCCCACGCTTCCCTCTCCCCTCTCTCCCCCTCCTCAGTACTTTCAGTGAGTCTCTGGCCATGGAGAGAGGTCTCCTGAGCCCCCTACGCCTCCCACAGACTGGCAGGGAAACAGAGTACCACTAAGTTTTCTCAGACAGAAACAACCACCTACAGTAGCCTGTTACCGTATGTTTTACCACTATAATCTATAAAATTTGTAGCCCTCGCCTCTTTAATGGCATCTTAAAGAAACTGTTAATTCAGACAGGGTTGACCTTACTAATATTCTGTAAGAGTAAACATATGAATCTACAAAGTAAATGCATAATTCAAACTATTGGCATGTTCTATATATTGTAATAACCAATGATATTGTAATGCAATATTTATTTTCAATTAATTATCTGAACATACCAGGGGCAGTTGATGGATTTGACAACCTCCAAGATGCCATACCTCATGACCCACTGACTTTGTTGTCCTCAAATGGATACAGAGGGATGGTGATATCACAATAAACCACAGGTGACTGTTCATGATGTCATAATGTCTATGGTGACTGTGCTTGGACACAATATGATGTCACAGAGGAGGTTCCACATCACAATTCCATAGTCTGACTACCATAGTAACATATTATTTGCGTTATTTAGAAGTCCATCTATCAATAACCCAATGAATGTTACTATGGTAAATCATTTGTATTAACTTTTATTTAAAAAAATCGTATGTCCCAATCACGTCACTTTTGTGTCCGTGTCGATTAGATTAGAATGTTGATCACACAGTAGCTTATCACTGACTTTGATTTCCAGACCTCAAATGCAACTGTCACCCTTACACTGATAGGTGAACTGTACAGTCGTTTGACGTTTAACGTCGGTGTACTGTTCCCACTCTCAACACTGACGACTAGGTTCACTGCCAGTTGGTTACAAGCACACTTGATTTTCGTTGCCTCAACTCCCACCGCCTTACAATCTCTAGGAAAGCTGGCAAAGATAGGAACACAGTGAGGGTTCAAGGGGCAGAACCATATTAACTCTCTCTCTAGATCAGGTAGTCCAGAGCTCAGCTGTGCTGTGCCAGACAGACAGAGTGATAGGGTTCAAGGCCCGTTTTCAAAAAGCATCTCAGATTAGGAGTTCTGATCTAGGATCAGCCCCCCCTCCCCCTGTAATACAATCTTCTTCATTATGATCTAAAAGGCTAAACTGATCCTAGATCAGCACTCCTACTCTGAGACTCTCTTAATGAATATTGGCCCTGAAATACACGGTGGGCCATAAAGACTAGGCAGAGGGAATGTGATGTGAGTTTAATGAGTGCGCTGTGTGGACTTTAAGCACATGCTATTGATAAGACCAAACGGTTGAGATAATGGAATCTTTATAAAAACGATCAGTTCAATCAGTTCTTTGGATGGGATGATAACGTTTACACCAGTCAGGCAGTTTTCTGAAGCCTCACATTCCTTTTCTTTCTTTTCTGCATTTATTGTATTGTTTCCATGGTTTGTTCAACATGAGAAGATTATTGGTTCTCCTATCAGGTGAGTTTACCTTACACATACTGACTTCGCATAATCCTATGTGCACGACTGTGTTGGTCTCTTGGATGAGTGTATAAGCAGGACAGTCAGGGTGGTCTCACGTGTGGCGCAACAGTGATACCTAGAGGGAATGGAATGGTTCGTCAGAGGCCGTCGGTAACCGTTATATTCAAATGGTTGCCGTTGTAATCAACCTTCCTGAACGGTGAATTCGCTTTGTGAATATGAGTCCAGCACGGCAGACAATGATCAACAGCAGTGCTATTCAGAATGAAAATACTCTACATATTTCTTCATTTGTTTCTCCCTTTCTCATTTCAGTAGACACACACCTCCTGAATTCTATTAATTGCAGTTTGCCAATGTAATGTTGTCATTCAAAATATAGAATGATCAGATCCGAGAGGTCAAGGAACTCGTCTAATGGGATTTTTTCTTTTTCAGTCTTTTTGATCCTAGTTTCCTGTTGTCCTGAGAGCGACTTCCTGTGTGCGTCTGGCAAATGTGTCCCAGTTGATGATGTCTGTGATTACAAGGACGACTGTGACGATGGTTCCGATGAGGAGTTCTGTGGTACGTCAATCTGAAATCTTCCTCCGGCTTCTCTGCGTACTCTTCAGCTCTAGAGAGCTATTATTCTCTTCTCTCTGCTCAAAACTCTTCGTTCTTCTCGTTCAAAATGCCCGACAGAGGCTGTGGGAACCAGTTGTTTCTTCCTTTGATAAAAAACAAACAAACACCATTCTGTCTAACAATCAAACACTTTCTATCCCTTTTAGTTTTAGTCTTAGTGTTTCTCTAGCGCGTCTCAGACTGTTTGTTGCGTCATTCATTAGGGCACACCGTGCAACAACAAACAGACAAAACGAGCGTTTCTATTGGACAAGTTCAGGTAGTCCATCCCTGTGGTCCGCCTGTTATCTTCTGTTTTGTGCCCAATGAATACGACCCTGGTGTCCCCTCTCAGGGTCGTGTGATTTTGAGCGCCACTCCTGTGGATGGAACGACAGCAGTGTGGGAGTGTACCGCTGGAGGCTGGAGATGGCTAACATCAGCCTGATTCCTGGACAGGACCACACCACGGGATCACCCTGGGGTATATGTCTCAATACACACACTAAGTTCATCTTCATTCCATTGAAATGGACGAAAGATGATCTCAGTGCTGCGTTGCTTTAAGGGAAACCCAGCCCTAGGGAATAGAATGGTCACATAGCTCCATTGTTATGACTGCTGTGTTGTCCATGTGCGTCTTTGTACAGTATCTGTGCTGCCTGCTTGATGTGTGTGTTTATATGTCCCAGGTCATGTTATGCATGTGGAAGGAGACTCAGCAACACACTTTGGCAAGGCCGTGTTGTTGCATTCCGTTGACAAACCAATGGCTTTGGGATGCCATATAAGGTAAGGAGAAATTCTGTACTAGTCAGCGTTTCCCTTTGATTTACGGCTTTACGGTTTTTTATTCATTGCGTAACAAAAAGAGGAGGAGGGAGAGTTTGTGAGGTATAAAGTCATAGTTTTTCATCTGGGAAAAAGTTTGTTTTGTGTCTTCTTAAAAGTATTTAATAACCTGATGGTGTATTGAAACAGCTATTTACTAAAATACAAATGCTTTTCTATGTGGTAGCTAGAGCTCATTTACTATTATATCAAGAAAGAGTGTAAAATAATATTTGTGGGTTCTTAGCCAGACATGGTCAGAGGTAATTGGCCTTAGCCATTACACCTTAGCCAAGAGGTCCAAGCCTCTTGTTGAGGTCGCTACAGTAGCTGTTGTACTAAGGATGCTCTGATATTTTTAGCTTCTGGTACCACCTCTATGATGACTTTAGTGTGTCCGCTCGGATGTATCTGAAGATAATCCGAAACACTGGGAGCACAGAATTACTGATGATCTCCAAGCCACAGCAGAATAGAGGATGGGAGAATGCTACGGCCTTCATCGGTAATCAACCAGGAGGTTTCAAGGTTGGCATTGGAAACACACAAAACACACACACACACACACACACACTCTCACACTTGTACATGCACACTCTCTCTCTCTATTTTCCTCCCCCCTTTAGTTGGAGTTTTCTGTGGACCCCTCATTCCTTGGAGCTCAGGACATCATGCTGGATGATATCAGCTTTGAGAGCTGTGGGGAAGGGGACATACCTGCAGGCTCCCAACTCCTCACCTGTGACTTTGAGAAGGACACCTGTTCCTGGTAATGACAATAACAATAACAACCATAATAAGAATCAATATAATCTCCAATCCTCATAATCATACTCATCATCATCATCATCATCATCATCATCATCCTCCTCCTTAAGATAACATTATTCCTGGTGATGTTTAAAGGTACCCAGACCAGACTGTTTCCCTTCTGTGGAAGAGAGCAAGAGGAATAGACCACACTACTGGCAGTGGTAAGTCAAGGGTTTGCCAAACCACAGACTAGATTATATCCTAGATGGAGAGATGGAAGGAGAGGTGTTTTAGTCAGGAAATGTAAACAGGATTATTCTCTTCTTGGTGTGTGGTTTTGTTTATTTGATGTATATTTTGGATGTTGACTACACTACACATGCAACAGTATGTGGACACCCCTTCGAATTAGTGGATTTGGCCAGTTCAGCCACAACTGTTGCTGACATGTGTATAAAATAAAACACACAGCCATGCAATCTCCATAGACAAACATTGGCAGTAAAATGGCCTTACTGATGAGCTCAGTGACTGTCGACGTGGACCGTCATAGGATGCCACCTTTCCAACAAGTCAGTTCGTCAAATTTCTGCCCTGCTAGAGCTTCCCGGGTCAACTGTAAGTGCTGTTATTGTGAAGTGGAAACGTTTAGGCGCAACAACAGCTCAGCAAAGTGGGAGGCCACACAAGTTCACAGAACGGGACCGCTGAGTGCTGAAGCGCGTAGCGCATAATATTTGCCTGTCCTCGGTTGCAACACTCACTACCAAGTTCCAAACTGCCTCTGGAAGCAAGATCAGCACAATAACTGTTAGTTGGGAGCTTAGTGAAATGGCTTTCCATGGCCAAGTAGCCACACACAGGTCTAAGATCACCATGCACAATGCCAAGCGTCAGCTGTGGTGGTGTAAAGTTCACCTCCATTGGCCTCTGGTGCAGTGGAAATGCGTTCTCTGCAGTGTTTAATCACGTTTCACCATCTGGCAGTCCGACAGACGCTACAGCATGCAATGACATGCTAGACAATTCTGTGCTTCCAAGTTTGTGGCAACAGTTTGGACGGCTCTTTCCTGTTTCAGCAGGACCATGCCCCCCGTGCACAAAGTGAAGTCCATACAGAAATGATTTGTTGAGATCGGTGTGAATGGATCATCATGTCACCAGAATAAGACCATCGCTATTTATTGGAAAGGAGCATCAAACTCATCACCTTGCACTTTCATCCCCATGTGAAGTTCATCATAATGTATTTAATCTGTAGTCTAATAAACTGCATGCTTTCCCGAGTCGTAGTAGGACGCCCACACAAATGATGGTTATTATATCAATGTGTTCATGAATGCGTTTCCACCGCCATTTCTCGCATAATTCATTTTACTGAAACAAAAAGATGCCACCTAGTGAATTATTATTATTATTTTTTTACCAAAGACGGTTCCATTTTTTAAAATCCATACTTTACTTGCATAAAAAAGTTGGATGGAAACCTGGTTAGAGTACAAGATCGTTCTCAACTGTGCGTGTGCGTGTGTTAACAGGTTATTTCATGTCCATTAACCCCGGCAGTAAGCTGGACCCCTCATCAACAGCCAGACTCATCAGCTACCCTCAGCCAGCAGGCACAGTCATCTGTGTCAGCTTCTGGTATCGCATGTACGGCAGTGATATTGGTAAGGATATTTTTTTTAGGCACCACTGATGGCCAAACTCAATATCTTTGAATTCATTATTTGCAAAAGGCAATTAGTAATTTTTTTCCCGGCCCGATAAAGATACAATTGCATGGGGAGTTTCAATAGGCATGATAACTCTGACATCAGACTCTGAGGAGGCCAAAGGGGGATCAAAACAGACCAAATGGTGCCTACTGCCTATTGTCACAGTTGAACAGACATGACCCCTATCTGGTTCTTCTCCAGGCTCCGTGAGGTTCCTCACCAAGTCAACCAGAGAGCCAGAGACTGTTGTGTGGATGAGACATGGGACTCAGGGGAACAAGTGGCGCTTTACAGACCTTACCTTCACCACTGACACCCCACTACAGGTATGTTGGATCTTAATTTGACCCCTTTCGTCGCAGGAGAAGAAATAATCCTGCAGCAGAAGGGTTTGAATGGGTGTTTAATATTTAGAATAAATTGACATATTTGTAGATGGGTAGATGTATTTTTTTGTTATAATAAATTGTTCAAGGCAAACAATAGGCCAAATAAATGATTGGTTGCCTCAGTGCCTGTGTGATCCAGTGGTTACAGCCGCTGACCCGGCTCACGTATGCCGGAGTCGGCATGGGTTTGAATCAGTAATGTATATAAACCCTGGATCAAATCAAATTTATTTATATATCCCTTCGTACATCAGCTGATATCTCAAAGTGCTGTACAGAAACCCAGCCTAAAAGCCGAAACAGCAAGCAATGCAGGTGTAGAAGCACGGTGGCTAGGAAAAACTCCCTAGAAAGGCCAAAACCTAGGAAGAAACCTAGAGAGGAACCAGGCTATGTGGGGGCTATGTGGGGTGACCAGTCCTTTTCTGGCTGTGCCGGGTGGAGATTATAACAGAACATGGCCAAGATGTTCAAATGTTCATAAATGACCAGCATGGTCCAATAATAATAAGGCAGAACAGTTGAAACTGGAGCAGCAGCACGCCCAGGTGGACTGGGGACAGCAAGGAGTCATCATGTCAGGTAGCCCTGAAGCATGGTCCTAGGGCTCAGGTCCTCCGAGAGAGAGAAATAAAGAGAGAAAGAGAGAATTAGAGAGAGCGCACTTAGATTCACACAGGACACCGAATAGGACAGGAGAAATACTCCAGATATAACAAACTGACCCTAGCCCCCCCGACACATAAACTACTGCAGCATAAATACTGGAGGCTGAGACAGGAGGGGTCAGGAGACACTGTGGCCCCATCCGAGGACACCCCCGGACAGGGCCAAACAGGAAGGATATAACCCCGCCCACTTTGCCAAAGCACAGCCCCCACACCACTAATGCAGTAATGAATAGTATTTCACTAAACATTTTCAAGGACAAAATTACACATATTAAAGTCTTTTTTGTTGTAGTCGGGACAGTATCATTAGTAATCTCAAAAAAATAATACTATAAGGGAAATTGTTTTACATATTTTTTTCATTTGAATGTTTAGCTCACATAGTATAATTGAAAAGTCTGCATTAAGGTGTCTGTAATTGAATATATATGGCAAAAACGGATGTAGACGGGAGGCAGTGCCAACTGGCCCAGCGTCGCCCGGGTTCGTGGAGGTTTTGGCCTGCCGGGTTGCACGGTGTTTCCCCTGACACATTGGCGCGGCTGGCTTCCAGGTTAAGTGAGCAGTGTGTCAAGAAACAGTGCAGCTTGGCAGGGTCATTTATTTTGTGGTTCTCGACTTTCGCGTCTCCCAAGTCCGTACGGGAGTTGCAGCGATGGGACGTGACTGTAATGACCAATTTAGGCAGAAAAAAAACGACAGGCTACGGACTTGTGTCTGGTGTCAGTCTCCACTGAAGACTACCTGTGCTGAAGGACATCTGCAAGATGCTGCTGGCAGGGTTAAATAATAAATGAATGTCAAATCTGTTAGACTAAGTAGTTGTCTTTTTTTGTTTGCTGTCACAGTTTACCATAAGGTGTAAAAAAATGACCAAACTAAATGTGTAACTAGTACTTCTGGCTGGATACTTTGTTTACTCTTACTGGAGGAGCTGCTTGAGTAGTTTCTTAATTGAGTAAATTACAATCTACTTTTACTAAAGTACAGATGTTCAGTACTTTACCCACCTCTGCAAGTGATACGTAGCCTAACTAGAAAATGTGGGCGAGCATCCGCACTGGAGGAAAGTTTATCGTTCTACAGTAGGCCCAAATCAATCAGCTGAGGGCCCAAATCAATCAGCTGAGGGCCCAAATCAGCTCATCCACTCAGCCAGGGAAACAAACAGTAGCCTATTATTGGTTTTCACATCTTTCGTTATGTGGCAATGAATAGGCTAACGGGTTGTGATCAGATTATAGTTTAATGTAAAATAATTTTTAAAAAAGGGGTCTATTGCAACCGCCGATGGCACAAGATGATCGCCAGTTGATGTCTTGTTAAACCCGTGTGCGCTAAATTCACCCGCACAGCTGATCTCAATTGCAACCATTATTGGTCACCTCATTTCCACTCCCTAAAAGATGATGTTGGTGTTACCTTAGTCAAAGATCTGTGTATAATGATGAGATGCTCATGTCTCCAACCTAACAATGGGAGTCGTTGTCCCAAAAGCAGGAATCACAGGCATCAAGTTTAGGCCTGCATATTACTAAGCCCACAGAAACGCATTGGTCTTATTCTGGATGGATTTTGGTGAGAGTGAGCCCTCTCGCTTTGCCTCTTCCTCTTTGTCTTAGTCCTGCTTGCAACCATAGTCCTTCATGATACGCTTGCCCTCTCGTTGGTATTTTCATCAGAACAACTTAGTCCTTTTTTTAACAGACTAAGGGAGATTTACAGCATCTATTTGACAAGCGTTCCGTAAAATGCACCATTGAAAGCATCCTGTCGGGCTGTATCACCGCCTGGTACGGCAAATGCGCCGTCTCTACATTTTGACCATATACCATCTGTATTTTTCAATGTATTGTCATGTATTTTGACCACAAAACGTGTGTTTTTCAGTTCATATTGGAGGCTGTGGTGGGTGGTAAGCAAGGTAGCATTGTCATAGACGACATGGTAGTGAGCAGCAGCAGCAATGTGAATGGCTCCTGTCCGGCGGAGAGAGAGTGCACCTTCCAGGGGTCCCTGTGTGGCCTGCAGGTGGAGATGTCTGGAGACTTCACCTGGAACAGAACCACCGGGGCCCTGGGAGCCAACACCTCCAGCCCAGCGCTGGATCACACTCTGGGTACTGAACTGGGTGAGAGAGACACGCACGCACACGCACGTACACAAGCAGGCACTCGTGTACACACACACACTCATCCTGTATATGATGGTATGTTTTTGCTCAGGATACTACCTGAGTGCCCAGCTGTGGAACCACCACGTGGGTAGCAGGGGGCGTATGATAACGGGGGTGAACGATGCCACCCCTCGCAGTGGAGAGTGCTGGATGTTTTGGTACCACATGGAGGGCAGGGCCTCAGGGGAGCTCAACATCTATCTGCAGCCCTTCCCAGGCTCCAGGACCCAGACCCTACTGTGGAGCAGGACTGGAGACCAGGGAGATCGCTGGAGACACGGCCGAACTACGGTCCTCAGCCCTGATATACCTTACCAGGTACATGCAGACACTACTGGCACTGCTTTTACTGCTGCTGCTACTGGTGCTGCTACTACTGGTGCTGCTACTACTACTGGGGCTACTACTACTACTACTACTGGTGCTGCTACTACTGGGGCTACTACTACTATTACTATTACTACTACTGCTACTACTACTGGTGCTACTACTACTGGTGCTACTAATACTGGTACTAATACTGCTACTACTACTACTACTACTACTACTACTGGTGCTACTACTGGTGCTACTACTGCTGCTACTACTACTGGTGCTACTACTACTGGTACTCCTCCTACTGGTGCTACTACTACTGGTACTCCTCCTACTGGTACTAATACTACTGGTGCTACTACTGATGCTGCTCCTACTGGTACTCCTCCTACTGGCACTACTACTACTGGTGCTACTACTGATGCTGCCACTACTGATGCTGCTACTACTACTGCTGCTGCTACTACTACTACTGGTGCTGATACTACTACTGGTGCTGCTACTACTACTGGTGCTACTACTACTATTTCTACTTCTATTACTCTTACTACTACTGCTGCTTCTGCGTCTTCTACCACTACTATTACTATTACTAATGCTACTACTGCAACAACTGCTGATGCTGCTACTGCTACCACTACTACCACTATTACTACTACTACTGGTGCTACTACTACTACTGCTGCTGCTACTACTGCTACTATTATTACTGCTACTACTACTACTGCTGCTCCTATGGATTATTTGTAATGGAGATTAAGTAATCAAATTACAAAAATGAGGTAACTGTAATCAGCCCGGACGACTTAAAAACATGTTTAATCAGGATTACAGTTATTTTCTTAAACAGCTAATGACATTGGGGCGGCAGGGTAGCCTAGTGGTTAGAGCGTTGGACTAGTAACCGGAAGGTTGCAAGTTCAAACCCCTGAGCTGACAAGGTACAAATCTGTCGTTCTGCCCCCGAACAGACAGTTAACCCACTGTTCCTAGGCCATCATTGAAAATAAGAATTTGTTCTTAACTGATTTGCCTAGTTAAATAAAGGTATAATTTTTAAAATGTTTAAATAGGATTTCTTCATCCAATATGAATAGGAACATTTGATAACACTTCGTCAGCACTGCTGTCATTTTGTGCACCCTCAAGACTTCTCACATGCCCTCAGCTCGGCAAGATTCTATTGTCCTGCTGATCGCCCGTCAAGGGTGCGTGGCTTCTTTTGTGTTCCAATTGATTGAATCGATAGGTAAGGCTACCAAACCGTTTACCACAGGCCTGGTCAATCAGAAAGTTGTCTGGACTCCATAGAGTTGCTGCTTTGTAGTGTATTTACAGTTCACTTTCACTCTGTCTCTGAGTAGCGGGGAAGAAAATGCTTTCTAATTGAGCAACATTTCAAACCATGAACTATCGAACCTATTGTCCAACCCAAATGTTATGATAATCCGTGGTTAAGGCTATGCACCACAGCATCTTGAATCATGCATATTCCTGCTCGGACATGCTAATTCATTTAAACAATTGATTTATTGAATCATACCATTTTAGTAGTCTATTAGACTTAAGTCATTTGAGTGGGTTTAAGATAAGATCATTAGACTACTCATGTGTTCTATTGCCTGACCCCGCATGGCCAGATTTGTTGGCTTGTGCCGCCAAATGAATACGTTAGGAAAAAAGTTTCTTTTGAGCCCTGTGGATGGTCTCACAATATCAAATATAATGTGAATTATAGCATTTGTATGCTTTCACACCAGTCCCCAAATTAGAAATAGTCATGTTACTATATTTTAGTTGCAGTTAAAATATGCCCGGGGTGTTAGAATCGAAAGTAATCCAAAAGTAATCGGTTACGTTACTGATTACTTTATTTTTTCATGTTAAAAGTAATCTGCCCCAACACTGACTTACTTCACAACTGAATTGAAATCGCATTGACCCCAACTGTGGTGTTTGCATGTGAAAGCTAAACACACATTTTGGTCATACATGAATTAACACTAGAAGTAGATCCACACCGATAGTGTTTTATCACATGTGAACCATTAAACATCTGATTGAGCGTCATAAATCATCTTCCAATGAAAAGATAAAGAAAAGAGGAGTCTTGCTTTTCTGCGCTGGAGATAAAACAGCTGGCACGTACATGGTTGAGTTTGTCACAAAGTCCGCCATGGTCTGCGATATATAATCTTTGGATAATCTGAAAAAACGGAAATATACCCTCAACATAATCAGATGCGTTTTGTGCAAACAGTCTGGTGAGTGCTGACGTGCAATCTGCAGTCAGGTTGTGCACTTCAACCCTTCAGTAGACCACTAAAGGTGTGTACTAGCACACACAGAGAGTCAGAATGAGAGTACGGGGTGATATCTAGGCATCCTATTGGCACCCTATTCCCTAAATAGTGCACTACTTTTGACCAGAGCCCTACAGTGGTGCACTATATAGGGAATAGAGTGCCATTTCAGACAAACCCTAGATATAGTATGACTTCTACTCTGGAATTCAGCTGAGGAAACCTTCAGCTGAGGACCACTGTTTACTGTACCCTGTAATCTACTTTCCCACTAATTTACACTTATGAAGCATGGACCCTGTACGTATTGTCGTACAATCAAACACAGACCGTTCATAGATAGACTCACTAAGATTACAGCAATGTGTTTCCTGATTGACAGGTCATCTTTGAGGCTGTGGCCGGGGATGGCCGGGAGGGGGACATTGCCATTGATGACCTCACCCTTGTTAATGGGCCGTGTCCACCACAAGGTGAGTGTGTCAATGAATCGATGACCAGTGGGATGTTAATGTAAAAAAAACTAAAAAATACACAGAGAAACCAGAAAGGCTCTGAAAGCTATTTTTACTATGTGTGTGTTCTTGAGTTCGTGCATGCTTCCATCCATATGTGTGTGCACGTAAGTCCTTCAGTGTGTGTGTGTGTGTTCTGCAGGGTTCTGTGACTTTGAGATGGACTACTGTGGCTGGCTGAACAGTCCCCCAGCTGCGTCAGGAGTGGACTGGGAATGGTGGTCAGGGTCCAGTGGAGGACGCTTCTCTCCAACAGTGGACCACACCACCAACTCTGGCCAGGGTAGGCTGACGGTGTGACTGAAGGGGTTTGATCCTAGGTCAATTCTGTCTGTGCCACAAGATCGTATTTGACCGCTGAGCTAAAGTCTTAGCTCAACTTTAGGCTTGGGGAGCTTTTAACAAGTCCTCAAGCCTGTGTGACCAATTGGGTTTGAGCCCTGGTCGGCCCTGTGCCACAAGACAGCGTTAGCCTGCTGAAGTTTATACCCAGGGCACAGCGTTTCCCGCTGTGGTTTTCGTTGTCTAAAGAAAATGGCTTTACTTGTGTTTGTTGTGGCTCTCCTCTCCAGGACACTACATCATCTTCTCGACAGGTGTATTTTCCTCTGGACTGGAGATTACCCAGCTGCAGAGTGAACCTATGGAGGCGGTAGAGAATGCATGTATAGAGTTCTGGTACTTCATGGACATGTGGGGAACCATGGGTAAGTAGCCTAAACTGGCTCTGATATGGCTGTAAATGCTGAAGGATATAATGCAAAACAATAAACCGATCTTGCACGCACAGGAGGTTGGCGGCACCTTAATTGGGCTCGTGGTAATGGCTGGAGTGAAGTCAGTGGAATGGTGTCAAATACATCCAACATGGTTTCCAGGTGTTTGATGCCATTCCATTTGCTCCGTTCCGGCCATTATTATGAGTTGTCCTCCCCACAGCAGCCTCATGTGCGTGTAATACCATGCCACTATAGGGCCTACTGGTGTCATACATACCAAAAAAAAGTGTGCATTTAGTGTTTGCTTCCCTCCCCAGACCAGATGGAGCTGACAGTCTATGTAAACGAGACAGGTGTTCTACGTTCGATATGGAGCAGATTTGGTCAACTCGACCCAATCTGGTATCAGGCCATGGTGGACTACAACGCTACAGGACCACACCAGGTCAGACAACGGTCAACCAATCAGACAGCGGTCAACCAATGTACCAGTGAGCATTCAAGTAGACATTGTTGGACCATGTGTTTTGTTGCAGATCATATTTTCTACCAGGCGCCCCGGCATGGAAGACGGAGGCATAGCCCTGGATGACATCCACGTTAGGATGAACCTGAGCTGTGGAGAGCTGATCCCAACCACTTCAGCCCCCACCACAGTACCCACCACCCCTCCAGCCACTCCTATGGACTGCACCTTTGAACATGGTGAGGCACAGGGAAGAGGCTTACTAGGAAATACATCAACCTGGTCCCAGATCTGTTTGCCAACCCCTCCTAGTTTAGCCTGAAGTCTCCTGGAAAGATTTACTTAGGTCTGATTGGCATTAAGAATGAGTTGCGGGGAGGGTTCAGCTTCATAAAGGAGCACTGTGAAGGAAGCAATAACATACGCCTGTAACAGAGAAGATGGGAAAACTACATGAGATGAAAATGTTCCTGTCTTTCCCCATCAGGCCTGTGTAACTGTGTCCAGGAGACCGACGACGCCTTCGACTGGGTCCACTCCCAAGGCCTGCAGGTGGACCAGCCATGGAATGGACCGCTGTATGACCACACGGTCGGAAATGACAAAGGTACTGTTCTGGACCTGAAGAGCTAGCTACTGTCATGGACATTTTACACAGGGACATTCCAAATCAATTTTTAAATCAATCATTGTTTATTATCAGCATGCTGGAGAGGTCACTGTCAAACTTGGATGCATAAAGTACCGGTCTGAAGTGAGCTTCCCCCACGGGGCAGTCCCGTTAGATCTCTTTATATACTGGTTACACGTTACATAGGCATAGTTCATAGGGTTGGTTCCGTCATGCGTCTGGCACCGTCTCCTACATATTTAGCCAGATGGTCCAAAGGAGGGGGTCATGTCGCCTTGTGCATCTGCCACAAGTTTCACTCAAAGTGGCGAAGACTGTCGTTTAAAAAATGGCTGCTTTGTGTCCTGTGTGTGTGACAGGGTTTTACCTGATGGTGAATATGTCTGGTAGCGTGGACGGTGAGACCGCGGTCGTCTCTGTTCCTCTTACGTTCCAAACCACGGACCTCTGCGTTGGCTTCTGGTATTACATGTTGGGACCATCTGTGTCCACCCTGGACCTCTTAGTGCAGACGGTATGTACAGTAGACAGCTACTACCGTATGGGCTGCTTTCCCAGACACAGACTCAACCGGGTCTTGGACTGAGAAGTACTTTCAATTCAGAATCCAAATTGAGCTTGTTTTTTAATCCGGGACTAGGCTTAATCTCCTGTCCTGGCCGTATATTTTTTTACACAGATGTTTTATAAGGAGTTTTACAACTCTGGGCCTTAGTTACGTTATAATAAACATACAGAATTCCCTGATGACTGCAATTGCCCAAATCATTGTCAATATATGTATTAGTGGTGAGGGGGTTTAGAGTAACAGCCTTCTACCGTTGGTTGAACTGACGGTTGAACAAGTGCCTTTCATCACCAAGCTTTTATGTTATTGTCCTCTAACTTGCACATAACTACCTTCTCAACTAATAGTTCTGTTTTTTTCAATGCGTCACCTATAAGAGTACTGTAACATTTAGTATTACATGGAACTATAATCATTCTCTTCATGGTAGAAAACATCAAGAACTGTGGTGTGGACTCGCCAAGGCAGCCAGGATTCAGAGTGGATGAATGCACAGGTTCAACTCGGCATAGTAGACACACAGGAGGTATGCGCGCACACACACACACACACATACACAGTGGTAATGAGTGCTCAGAACAGAGCAGCATGGCTGGCCCTCGGATGTACACGGATAGCTAATATTAATAATATGCATGTCAATCTCTCCTGGTTCAAAGTGGAGGAAGATATTGACTTCATCACTACTTGTACATGTGAGAGGTTTACCTGATGGTACACACACGTGCACATTGACATGTTGAATGCACCGAGCTGTCTGTTTGAACTACTGGCTACTTATGCACGGACACCCGTGCATAACCCACAAGACATGCCACCAGAGGTCTCTTCACAGTCCCCAAGTCCAGAACAGGCTATGGGAGGCACACAGTCCTACATAGAGCCATGACTACATGGAACTCTATTCCACATCAAGTAACTGATGCAAGCAGTGAATTATATATATTTTTAAACAGATAAAAATACACCTTCTTGAACATCGGTGACTGTGAAGTAACACAAACATAGGCACAGACACATGCATGTACACACACACACACGATAACATACACACACACGTGCACATGGATTTAGTACTGTAGATATGTGGTAGTGGTGGAGTAGGGGCCCGAGGGCACACAGTGTGTTGTGAAATCTGTGAATGTATTGTAATGTTTTGAAAATTGTATAAACTGCCTTCATTTTGCTGGACCCCAGGAAGAGTAGATGCTGCCTTGGCTAATGGAGATCCATAATAAATGCGCATGTATGGTCTGTGGTCTAGGTTCAGTTCTCTGGAAGCAGGAATACCTCTGGCAGTGGGTTTATAGCCATCGATGATGTCACAGTCAAGGAAGGGGCCTGCAAAGATCAACGTAAGAGATGCGTTCATAATGGCTCTATAAACACACTGCCCTGTGAAGCATTTTTTTAACACTGAAAGTGTATATAATTGTTGTTATTATATTGCCACTAATGCACATAGTATAACCTATATCGATCATATCACTTACTAGAGTTCCATTTCATTCTGTGGGGTTACACCATATCAAACACATCATGTAGGCAATATATTTCCTCACTGATTTGAGATTATGAGGATATTCTAAATCGCGAGAGGATGGGGAAGTATCAGGGTAATAAGTGTTTGCTTCATACAGATCCGTGTGGATTTGAGGTAGACTCCTGGTGTGACTTTGAGGTAGACATGAGTCACAAGGGGCGCTGGGGCCGTTTGAGAGGCAGGAAGGACCGACTGGACCACACCTACAGAACTGAGAACGGTGAGTGCTATTATGGCCCAATATCCTTGTGTTTGGGAAGGGTGGTAGAAAAGGAAGGGATACATATTTTTTTGTTGAACCTTATCTAACCAGGAAGTCCCACCTGGCCGTCAGGAAGCAGGTCAAACAGTAGTCATTCATGGCATTGTTTGGCTGAGAATTTAGCTGGTGCAAAAGCGGTATTTGAGCACCTGTTAAAGTGCTGCGTAAATCCAATCTATTATAATGGCAATTATTGATTTGTCTGTGTCCTGTAGGTTTCTATCTGACTGTGTTGAAACGGAACTCCGAGGAGATCGAGGTGGCTCAGTTGCTTTCTTCAGAGCTCAGCTCTACCACAGGGATGTGTGTTCGTTTCTGGTGAGTTCAGTCCCTCGCTGTTACCTCACTCTCCTCCCAACTCACATCTCCTCACCTTTCTTTTCCCCTCTCACCCCTTAGCCTCGTTTCTCACCTCACTCTCCTACTAAAAACCTCACCCCACAATCTTCTCATTTCACCTCTGCCCTGATCTCTCACTCCTCGCCTCTAGGTACTGGCTGCCTGCTGGCTCCACTGACCGTCTGTCAGTGCATGTCCTGAGGAGCGAGGAGCAGGGCCTGGCTCTGTGGCAGCGTTCTGGAGCTCCCTCTACAGGCTGGGAGGTGGCAGAACTCACTGTGTCCGCCCCTAACACCTTTAAGGTTAGCTCCGCTAGCTAGCTACCGCAACACTGTACGCATTCTAATTGGCTGTGATACCAGCCATTCCTATGACCAGGTATCCTCATTGGAAAGTGGAATGGCGAGTGACTGATGGATATCTTTCCACTTTCTTCTGACTTCACACGCCCACAAACCTCCCATCCCCTCACCCCACACACCGCACACACTCTCAGGTGGTTTTCAGAGCAGAGCACGCGCCGGGCTCTGATTCGACGGTGCAGATTGATGATGTGTCTATGAGGGAAGGAGCCTGTACTCCCACGGGCAGCTGTGACTTTGAGTCTGGCCAGTGTACCTGGGTCAACGAGGCCCGGACAGGCGGACACGACTGGGTACAGGCAGACGGACGCTTCCATGGCCCAAACACTGACCACACCAGTCAGACACCAGAGGGTGAGAGCTTGGACCACAGGCACCGCAGGCAGTTACAAAGAGAAACACGTCGATCGATCCAGGTCAACTAGTTGAAAATCATGCTAGAATAGGATTCCCTTCCAATTAGACCTGTGAAAGAGAAGATGCTCTCAGTCAACTTACCTAGTAAAATAACGGTAAATAAACACGGAGATTGTACACACATCGTTTTAGTAGCTTAATGTGGTGCAGCCAGACATCAAAGCCCATTTTCCTGTGCATCAGATACTCAAGCTGAAATGATAGTTGCTGCCTTATGATGATGACTGATGTATACCTATATTGTGATCTGTTCTCCTAACAGGGAGGTTTTTGCTGAGCCCGGCCCTGCCACAGAACCAGAGCAGTCGGGCCGTGGTGGTCTCCGAGTGGATCCAGTCTCAGACTGAAGCCACCTGCCTTACCATCTGGTACCACATGAATGGCAGGTCAGAGCCTAGACTTACTGGGACTTGACTTTTCTTAGAGGGGAAGTTATTTTGTGTGGTGACCGGTACATTAAAACCACATATGACAGTTTAAGGTTAAGTGCCTTGCTCGAGGGCACATCAACAGATGTTTTTTCTTCATCTAGTCGGCTCAACACTCTTAACCACTAGGCTACCTGCCACCGTATGGAACATTACTATTGTAATGACCTGTATATGAACTACTACTATTGGGATAGCAGGCTCTATATTGGTAAAGTGTGGTAGGAGTCAACATTTCTCTAATAGAATAATTATCGGCCCCCCCTTTATGTGTTCCTTATTGTGCAGTGAGTCTGGGGCCCTGCGCGTGTTTGAGCGCTCTGGTCCAACAAAACAAGAGTTACTGTTTGAGACCCAGTCTGGGGGATCCAACTGGACCCGTTTTTCTGGCTCTGTGGAGAAGTCCGGCCCATTCCAGGTACAGTGACTGGTTTAACGCTTTGTAAGCAGCTCACACACTGGTCCTGCTCATCTGAGTGTACTTTCTAACCCCTGTCTGTCTAGGTGCTGATAGACGCAGAATCTGGAGACCGTGGATTTATTGCTGTTGATGACATCATTGTAACGCCAGGGCTTTGTCCAGGTACATTACAAACCATGTGGAAGGCTTTATAGCTATAGTAGACTGGTTATGGGAAAATCAAAACAGCAAGGCTAACTGTCCCTGTCCTCTGTCGGCCCTTGTCCCCTACACCTGTTTCGGTCCCCCCATACCCTATTCCATGTCCTTCCATCCCACGTTCACCTGTCCCGACAGACAATGGGACCAGCGGCGACTTTGTGGGGTGCTCCTTTGAGAACGGCACCTGTGATTGGGCGGATGTCAGTGTGGGCCAGTTTACCTGGCAGCGGGGCAGGAATGGCACTACCACGGAAAACACTGGCCCGTCACTAGACCACACCCTGGGCACTGAGCTGGGTAAGACACACACACACACATACATACATACATACATACATACATACATACATACATACATACATACATACATACATACATACATACATACATACATACATACATACATACATTTAAGACACACACCACCCTTGTAGTTCTACTTGAACTCCCCTCTGTTTGCCCTGTATTCCTCCAGGCTGGTACATGGCGGTGGAGTCTAGCCGTGGGGATGTGAACAGCTTTGCAGCGCTGCAGAGTCCCACCATGAAGCAGGCCAGTGCTGTGTGCTTGCTGGAGTTCTACTACCACATGTATGGAACCGGTAAGATGCTCCAACACATCTGCACGCGTGCGTAACATGTGCTGTGTGTTTGTGCGTGTTGGCACGTACGGGTAACTGCCCAAATAAAGGGAACGCCAACATAAAGTGTTCACCGCGAGCCAACCAGAACAGCTTCCATACATTGTTATAGATTCTACAAGTGTCTGGAACTCCATATACATTTCATCCTTTGGTGTTTTGTTGTTGGTGGTGGAAAACGGTGTCTCAGGCGGCGCTCCAGGATCTCCCTTAAGGGTTCAACTGGGTTGAGCTCTGGTGACTGAGACGGCCATGGCGTAGGATTGACATCGTTTTCATGCTCATCAAACCATTCAGGGACCACTCGTGCTCCGTGGATGGGGAGCATTGTCGTCCTATAGGAACATAGCCACGGTGGCCAAAATAATGGCCTGCCCAGCTTGATGGGCTGTTAATTGCTTAATTAGCTCAGGAGCTACACCTGTGTGGAAGCACCTTATTTCAATATACTTTTTACCTGTATGTGCACGTTTTGCGTTTATGCGTGTTTATAAGGGCCGGGATGATACCAGTATCGTGATACTCGTTAGTATCGTGGCAAGGAAACAAAACACAAAGCGGATTTAACTTCTTTAGGAAAACAGACCTGATGTTGGAAACAAACATCATTATGTTGTCATCCAGAGTCACATTTTATTTATTTTCCAAGCTATAGCACACAATGTTTTACATACAGCAGGTTTTTAAAGGACCAAAGAGTTTGGTCTGCTTATGTTTACATTTTTGGTATGGGCCGTCGTAGTGTTATAGGCCGTCGTAGTGGTATGGGCCGTCGTAGTGTTTAGGGGTGTGTGCATTGTGTGTGTGCTTGGTATGGGCCGTCGTAGTGTTTAGGGGTGTGTGCATTGTGTGTGTGCTTGCCTTGATGTAGGTGTAGGGGAACTCCGTGTGCATCTTCAGGAGGGTTCCGGGACCACTCCTCTGTGGTGGCGGTCCGGGGACCAGGGGGACGCGTGGCGTCGGGGGGAGGTGATCGTGGGTCGTACCCCCCATGTGTTCACCCTGTTCTTCCAGGCGACCAGGACCTTCAGTCAGCTAGGGGACATCGCCATCGACGACATCCTCTTCCTCAACTGTAGTCTGCCTGGTGAGCAGCAAACACACAATGTGACTGTAGACAGGGGTTGTGGTACTTGTGTTGCAGAGGAAGGGAAACTATTACACTGTAAAATACAATGGCAATATCCTAAGTGGTCAATTGCATTTAGGGGAATATAGTATAGCAAAACATAGCATAGTACTACCTGTCTATTATAGGAGCTACAGTACATAGATTGAATCTCACTTTGCTCCAGTGCTGATTTTACAGCAGGTTGAGTGAGTCTTTGCTGAACTCTGTTTTCGCTCCCCCTCAGAGCCCCAGGACTCCTGTCCAGCTGGAGTGTTCACCTGCTCTAACCGTGTGTGTGTGGCGCAGAGCCGAGTGTGTGACTACACCGACGACTGTGGGGATGGGACTGACGAGGCCGACTGTGGTGAGTGAGAAGGACCGTTTTGTACGCAGGAAAACCTTGGTTCACACTTTTAACAAGGACCTGGAGTTTTTCCTGGCCAGGTCACATAATAATAACAAAGCGCTCTAATCGGGTTGGTTGTATCCTGAGTGTCCCCTTTCCTCTGTCCGCGTGTATCCAGAGAAGCAGGGTTACGAAGGGCACTGCAGCTTTGAGCAGGGCCTGTGCTCCTGGGAGGAGAGTGAGGTGGACACCCCCGGGGCTGACTGGACCTTCCAGAAGGGAGAGAGCGCCTGGCCTCAACACGGGCCGCCGAGGGACCACACCAAAAACAACGGAGCAGGTAGGTCCACTCGGTGCACTTCGAGACAGATTATAGTGTGTGGATCGGGGAGCTCAAGAATTGCCCTCTGGCCATCCCCGTGGTCTTTCGTCACAGACTTATAGAGTAGCAACGCTCCTGAGAGATTTACTTCAGTGTGCTGAGATTACCGTCCCCCCACTACTGTCGGTGGTGTAGATACAGGCCGGTTCTTTGTGATAGAACGAGATCGTCTTTATGTTTCAGGGCACTATGTGATTCCCGGGAGCCACCTGACTGAGAAGGGCCAGACATCAGAGCTGCTTTCCAGCACTCTGCTACCCAGCTCCAACTGCACCGTGAGTCGCTCTACGTTCACAACCACTCTGTCAATCGCTATCTATATGGTTCGCAATGAACATGAATGTTACACCAGCACATAGAGTTGGCTAGAGGGTGCACTTGCCACTTGCCACTGCTGTTGGCACTTGCCAACAGCAGTGCCGAAGCCGCCTCAAGCTAGTCTGTAGTTCTCTCAGTGAGACGCTGCTCTCTGTCTCTCCCTACAGGTGAGGTTCTTCTACTACAGTCAGGATGAGGAGACGGCCAGTCTGACTATGAGGCTGAGGACAGACCAGGATGGGGCTGATGACACTGTGCTGTGGACCAGAGACTCATCACAGGACTACAGCTGGCACAGGGCAGAGGTCATACTGTTCATACCGGTCAACAGCAAGGTCAGAGAGGACAACACACATACACATACAAACACACACACACACACACACACAGACATTTGTGACATGGAGATTATTTAGTGTGTATTGCATATCAGATTGGATAGCTCATTGGTGTCAAATTACAATATAATTTTATTTGTCACATGTGCCGAAAACAACAGGTGTAGAACTTACCATGAAATGCTTCCTTAACCAACGATGCAGTTAAGAAAATATAATAACGAAAATATTTACTAGATAAACCTAAGGGGGAAAAAACAGTAATGAGGTTAAATACAAGGGGTACCTGTACCGGGTCAATGTGCAGGGGTACAGGTTAGAGGTAATATGTAGGTAGGGGTTAAGTGACTATGCATAGATAACAAACAGCGAGTAGCAGCAGTGTAAAAACAAAGGGAGGAGGGGTGGCAATGTAAATAGTCCGGGTGGCCATATGATTAATTGTTCAGCAGTCTTATGGCTTGAGGGTAGAAGCTGTTAAGGAGCCTTTTGGACCTAGACTTGGCACTCTGGTACCGCTTGCCGTGCGGTACCAAGCGGTGATGCAACCGTTCAGGATGCTCTTGATGGTGCAGCTGTAGAACTGTTGAGGATCTGGGGACCCATGCCAAATCTTTTCAGTCTCCTGAGGGGAAAAGACGTGGTCGAGCCCTCTTCACGACTTTCTTGGTGTGTTTGGACCATGATAGTTTGTTGGTGATGTGGACACCAAGGAACTTGAAACTCTCGACCCGCTCCACCACAGCCCCGTCGATGTTAATGGGGGACTAATCGGCCCTCCTTTTCCTGTAGTCCACGATCAGCTCCTTTGTCTTGCTCACATTGAGCGAGAGGTTGTTGTCCTGGCACCACACTGCCAGGTCTCTGACCTCCTCCCTATAGGCTGTCTCATCGTTGTCGGTGATCAGGCCTACCACCGTTGTATCGTCGGCAAACTTAATGATGGTGTTGGAGTGGTGCTTGGCCACGCAGTCGTGGATGAACAGGGAGTACAGGTGGGGACTAAGCACACTCTCCTGAGGGGCCTCCATGTTGAGGATCAGCGTGGAACATGTGTTGTTCCCTACCCTTATCACCTAGGGTCGGCCCATCAGGAAGTCCAGGATCCAGGGTCATTAGCTTAGTGATGAGTTTGTGGGCACTATGGCGTTGAACGCTGAGTTGTAGTCAATGAACAACATTCTCAAATAGGTGTTCCTTTTGTCCAGGTGGGAAACGGAAGTGTGGAGTGCGATTGAGATTGTGTCATCTGTGGATCTGTTGGGCGGTATGTGAATTGAAGTGGGTCTAGGGTTTCTGGAATGATGGTGTTGATGTGAGCCATGACCAGCCTTTCAAAGCACTTCATGGCTACCGACGTGAGTGCTACGGGCGGTAGTCATTTAGACAGGTTACCTTAGCTTTCTTGGGCACAGGGACTATCGTGGTCTGCTTGAAACATGTAGGCATTACAGACTCGGTCAGGGAGAGATTGAAAATGTCAGTGAAGACACTTGCCAGTTGGTCAGCACATGCTCTGATCACATGTCCTGGTAATCCGTCTTGCTCACATCGACTCACTTGGTGTGTGTGTACGTATGCTTGTGTGTCTGCAGATTGTATTCCAGTATAAGAGAGGAGATAACAACATTGGTCTGGTTGCAGTTGACGACGTTTCCTTCTTCAAGGAGTGTGTCCACGACCCTAACAACAGCCAGCTGCCAGTCAACCCACCTTCCTCTGTCCCTCCAACTAATCCAGCCACACCCACTCCCTCAGACCTTCCCACAACTGAAACCACACCCACTTCCTCAGTCCCTCCCACCACCAGTCCCTGTACATTTGAGAGTGACCAGTGTCTGTGGAGTGACACCAGCGAGGGCGTCAACAGATGGCAGAGACAGGAAGCCGGAAACCACACAGTACCAGAGACGGACCACACGACTGGCACAGGTAACTACAATGGACCACACACACTGACCAAGCACATGGCCACAACCACCTACCAATGACAACGCAACAGCACATGTAAAGCCAGTTAACATAAAGGTGTGTTCTGTTATTTTCATTTCACCAGTGACAACTCGATCGGTACTATTAACACAATCAGCCAAGAAAAAAACAGATGGTTACGTTCCTCAACACAGTTGAAAAAGCAAGTGCAGCAGCAGCACTTTTGACAGGAAATGAAAGATTGCATGTTTTAGGCCTTTTCCTTCTCCCTCCTACTTTGTGTATAGGCTTCTACATGGCAGTCAATTTCAGCCAGTCCCAAATCGAGGCTCGTCTCCAGAGTCCCGCCCTCCCATCCTTGTCCCCCTACTGCCAGATACTGTGAGTGACAGACAGGACAGCCAGTAGGCTGATGCCACGAGCCCGCCTTCAATGTCTACCTGTGGATTTTGACCTCAGTTTTATTCAACAATATTTTATATTATAGACTCACGGACCATGTATTAGCATCTCTCTCTGCCCCCCCTTCTCTCTATCCACCACACCCTTCTCTCTCTCACTCTCTCTCTCTCTCTCACTCACTCTCTCTCTCTCTCTCACTCTCTCACTCTCTCACTCTCTCACTCACTCACTCAGGTTTTACTTCCAGATGCGTGGTAAAAGTGTAGGTTCTCTGACTGTTCTTCTGCAGGAGGCTGAGGGCAAAGAGGTAGCACTATGGTCACGCACACTCACCATCGCCCCCCAGTGGAGACCAGAGCACCTGCCCCTAGGTCAACATCTGCAGCCCTACAAGGTGTGTGTTCCCATATACCCTTTACTAGCTTTGTTGATATGACTCCATTGGGCCGTACATTGAACTGGCACGGTACTTCAGTGGAGCCATAGAACCACATGTTTTGGTCCAGGAGTCATTTTTAACCGATCATGTTACTAGACCAGGAAAAACTCTGGTCGCTACTCGACTCTACTAGGGCCGAGATTATTCTGTTCTCAGGTCAGGCGATCATGCTAGTTGACTGTACTGACGTAATTGTCTGTACTCTCAGGTAGTGTTCAGAAGCTTAGCCGGGGAGAGCCTCTCAGATGTCTCCCCTGCTGTTGCTCTGGACGATATCTCCTTCCTCAACTGTGACACATCCTACCAACCACCAGGTAGGGCTAGGACTGGATCAGTTTAGCCTTTTAGATCATAAGGAATAAGACTAGGTAGACAGGGCGGGACCTGATCCTAGACCTGATCCTAGATCAGTGCTTTGAGAAGCTTTATGAATACAGGCCGAGGCCACATCATGTCACTGGGTCACTATTTAACTTTTCTCTCCCCAGCCCTGTCTGCATATGACTGTTCCTTCGCGAGGGACCTGTGTGGCTGGATGCAGGGGGCAGAGGAGGAACAGGACTGGCAGGTGAAGTCTGGTCCTACAGACACCCCAAACACTGGGCCTGCTGGGGACCACACCACCACCACTGGTCAGTCAGTCCCACAGTTGCATCACATCACCACTCATTTCATGATGATGTACTTTAAAACACAACCTGTTTTAATTTGATATTTTATTGCAACATAAAAGCATCTCTCAATGTTTGATGCTAGCGATATAGTAGGCTGTGGTTCTTCCCTCACTGTTTCTGGTACTTTAAAGGGGTAGTGTAACCAATGATCATGATTACATCAAATCTGGACAATATAACGTAATATTATGGAACTGTTGCCATTTTTTAATGTTGGCATAGTCAGCAGGGAGCTTTCAATTCCTTCAATGGTTCCAACCTGTTGCATAATTCAATGGTTTCCTCAATGTTAATCAGTGTGTTGTTTAATTCCTAGGGTATTACCTGTACATCGAGAGCTCTGCTCCCAGCATTGTTGGTAGTGTTGCTCAGCTGAAGTCCCAGTTGCTGCCCCCTGCAGGGCCCCAGGGGTACTGCCTCTCTTTCTGGTACCACATGTTTGGGCCCACAGTAGGATCACTCAGGATGGTGCTACACACCACACAGTCCCGGCTAGGAACACTGGTAAGAACAGAACCTGGATCAGAGATTAGGAGTAACATCTAAATCTCCCCTGTCTTTACCCATGACCTATAGGTAATATCTGACACTAGATCAGTGATCTATATCATCTACCTGCTCTCCTGTCTTTATCTATAGGTGTGGTACAGGGGTCGCACTCAGGGGGATGAGTGGCGGCTGGCCCAGAGTCATGTGACCTTACAAGAAGTCCACTTGGTGGTATTGGAGGCCTCGGTGGGTGGGGAAGCGGGGGACATCGCCATCGATGACATCACCTTCACCGCGGGACCCTGTGCCCCATCAGGTACCCTTCATCATAACTTCATTCTGTACACTTAGTATAACTCTTCTTAATGGTGTACTCTGATACAAGTCCTAGCATGCATTTGTTAGTTTTTATGTATGTCTGTATATGTTAATATACCTGTATATTTCCGTATACACTACATGACCTAAAGTATGTGGACACCTGCTCATCTAACATCTCATTCCAAAATCATGGGCATTAATTTGGACTTGGTCCCACCTTTGCTGTTATAACACCCTCCACTATTCTGGAAAGGCTTTCCACTAAATGTTGGAACATTGCTGCGGGGACTTGCTTCCATTCAGCCACAAGAGCATTCGTGAGGTCGGGCACTGATGTTGGGAGATTAGGCCTGGCTCGCAGTCAGTGTTCCAATTCATCCCAAAGGTGTTCGATGGAGCCAGTCAAGTTCTTCCACACCGATCTCAACAAACCATTTCTGTATGGACCTCACTTTGTGCATGGGGGCATTGTCATGCTTTAACAGGAAAGGGCCTTTCCCAAACTGTTGCCACAAAGTTGGAAGCACAGAATCTAGAGTGTCATGGTATTCTATAGTGTTAAGATTTCCCTTCACTGGTAGTAAGGGGCCTAGCCCGAACTATGAAAAACATCCCCAGACCATTATTCCTCCTCCCTCCGCCAAACATTACAGTTGGCAGTATGCATTCGGGCATATAGCATTCTCCTGGCATCCGCCAAACCCAGATTCGTCCGTTGGACTACCAGATGGTGAAGCATGATTCATCACTCCAGAGAACGCATTTCCACTGCTCCAGAGTCCAATGGCGGTGAGCTTTATACCACTAGCCGATGCTTGGCATTGGCATGGTTATCTTAGGCTTGTGTGCGGCTGCTCGGCCATGGAAACACATTTCATGATCTCCCAACTCACAGTTCTTGTGCTGACGTTGCTTCCAGAGGCAGTTTGGAATTCAGTATTAAGTGTTGCAACCGAGGACAGAAGATATTTACTCACTTCGCGCTTCAGCACTCGGCGGTCCCGTTCTGTGACCTTGTGTGGCCTACCACTTTGCAATTTGACCAACTGACTTGTTGGACAGGTGGTATCCTATGACGCTGCCACATTGAAAGTCATTGAGCTCTTCAGTAACACCATTCTACTGACAATGTTTGTCTATGGAGACTACATGGCTGTGAGTGGCTAAAATAGCTAAATCCACTAATTTGACATCCACATGCCTTTGCATATTTTGTGTATATTTTGTATATCTTAAAATATTTTTTTACCTTCCAGACCTGTGTGACTTTGAGGAGAGCAGTTGTAACTGGCTTCAGCAGGCTGATGATGACGGTGACTGGGTCAGGGGGTCCGGGTCCACACCTAACCCTAACACCGGTCCGGACTACGACCACACCACCAACACCGCCACTGGACACTACTTCTACCTGCCCTCATCGGGGGTTGACAAGCCTGGACAGACAGCCAGGATGGCCTCCCCACTTTTCCCTGCAGGTGAAAGGGATATTCTGCGTCCCATTTCTCTACCCTTCTGCTCTATGTGCACTTGTTCACTTCCCTTCATGGAATTAAAAGGAAAGGGCTGGTGGAAGATTGGTATGAACCCATGCCATCCCCAATGCTATTCAATGCGTGGGGGAGAGTGGACAAGTGCACACTTGTGCACACTTGTGCACACTGAGAGAATCAGTGCACACTGAGAGAATCAGAACGCAATCATAGACTGGAAACCATCTCCTAGAGATTGCAGAGTTTCGGTCTTAAATGATAGCCTATTATTTCACTTGCATATAGTGTACTACTTTTGAGCAGATCCTAAAAAAAAAATGAATAAGAATATTTGTTACGTGTCTGTTTGTGGCGCAGGTAAAGGGGTGTGTCTTCAGCTGTGGTACCACATGTCCGGGAGGGGCATGGGGACGTTGAATGTGTACCAGTGGAGTGAACAAGGGGCCCTGGTAATGCTGCTCTCCCGCTCAGGGGACCAGGGGGCTCTGTGGAGGTTTGCCCAGGCAACGCTGCAGCTGGACAGGGACGATTACAGGGTGAGCCCCTGTCTTGACGCTGCGGGATGCCGTCCTAGACCAAACACACTGATGATTGCTATGTGTCGAAACCCAATGGTTTTAGTTTCTATTCCCATCCTTCTCCAGCCTAACCCTTACTGTAAATAATCCTGTTTAAGGTGGAATCCTACTACTTGTTCTACACTTGTCTTGTGTGGTAGGGCTTGCAGACGATAACGGATTACAAAGGGAAACCCAGCCATGAGCTGCCCTGCAACACAGAACTCACAAACGAGCTGAATGTCTTTTATGCTCGCGTCGAGGAATATAACACTGTGCCTCGCGCGAAAGCCCATGCTTTTCCGGATAACTATATGATACCGCTCTCCGTGGCCAATGTGAGCAAAATGTTTAAACAGGTTAACAATCACAAGGCAGATGGAATACCAGGGCGCATTCTCACAGCATGTGCAGACCAGATGGTAGGTATCTTCAGACATTTTCAATCTCTCCTTGTCCCAGTCTGTAATCCCAACATGTTTCAAACTGACCGCCATTGTCCCTGTTCCCAAGAGCTCCAAGGTAATCAGCCTAAATGTAATTATGAAGTACTCTGAAAGGCTGGTCATGACACACATCAACACCATCATCCCAGACACCCTGTACCCATTCCAATTTGCACACCTCCACAAAAGATCCACAGATGATGCAATCTAAATTACATTTCACGCTGCCCTCTCCCACTTGTACAAAAGGGGAAATAACTATGTGAGAATGCTGTTCATAGACTACAGCTCAGCGTTCAACACCATAGTCTCCTCCAAGTTTATCACCAAGTTAGGGACCCTGGGACTCAATCCCTCAACCTGCAACTGGATCCTGGACTTCCTGATGGGTCAGCCCCAGGTGGTGAGGGTAGGCTACAACACCCCTGCCATGCTGGCCCTCAACACGGGGGCTCTTCAGGGGTGTGCTTAGTCCTCTCCTCTATTCCCTGTTCACCCATGACTGTGTGGCCGCGCACGACTCCAACACCAAAATCAAGTTTTCTGATGACACGATGGTGGTAGGTCTGATCACCGACGGTGATGAGTCAGCCCACAGGGAGGAGGTCAGAGACTTAGCAGTGTGGTGCCAGGACAACAACCTCTCCCACAAAGTAAGACCAAGGAGCTAATCGTGGACTAAAGGAGAAAGATGGGAGAGCAGGCCCCCATCCACATCAACAGGACTATTGTGGAGTGGTTCCAGAGCTTTAAGTTCCTTGGTGTCCACATCACTAAGGACTTGATCCGCACACACCCACACAGTTGTGAAGAGGGTACGGCAGTGCATCTTCTCCCTCAGGAGTCTGAAAAGATTTGGCATGAGCCCTCAGATCCTCAAAGTTCTACAGCGACACCATCGAGAGCATCTTGACTGGCTGCATCAGTGCTTGGTATGGTCATTTCACCACCCTTGACCGTAAAGCGCTACAAAGGGTGGTGCGGACAGCCCAGTACGCTACTGAGGCCGAGCTCCCTGCCATCCAGGACCTCTATATCAGGTGGTGTCAGAGGAAGGCCCGTCTGGCAAACAGTACCAGAGCATCGGCTCTCGGACCAACAGTCTCCAAGACAACTTCTACCCCCAAGTCATAAGACTGCTAAATAGTTAATAAGTCAATTAATGGTACACAAACTATCTGCACTGACTCCATCTTGCACTGACCCTACGCACCCTCACTTTATATACTCACCATATATGTGACCGACCTCCTCTATTCGGTCTTATGTAGCAAAATTTGAAATGGTGTTTTTTTACATTGGATAAAAGTAGAGACTCAGCTACAAAATGATATATCATGCGCTACAGTTGAGGAACAATGGGAAAGTAATTCTGCTTTGAAAGTTGATAAACTTGTAACCCCACTTTTGAGCAAATTCCCTTGAATATTTTTGGTACACCTACTGGAGAGCTGTTCTTTGTCTACACCCATTCAGAATCTTAAGCTTTAGTCCCACCCACCTCTAACGATTCACATGTGAGGCCATGTGCTAAACAGAGTGAGTAAGGTAGTGTTAGTAAACAACGAAAGATTTCAAAACTAAAAGTGATGAAAGTAGTAGCCTACAATAAGGAAAAACTCCAGGTAAAAAAATACATCTCATCTAGTCCTTGGCCTATATCCTAATCTGACTTTGTAAGTGTCCAGATAAAAAATATTGTATAATTATTTTATAATAATTAGGTGATGCTTACCCAGACACACTTGTTAAATTGATGGGTCATGTGAAAGAAATGCTTTAACCTCCCACCAGCCACATCTAGGTAATTGGTTGGATCACTATTGTCTAGACATGTTCACAAAAGTTGGATTAAAAATAAATGATTACGTTAAAATGCCTCTCCTGTGAAGTAGTGACGTGCGACATACACCTAGCTTCTTGAAACGGGTAACACTCAATCCCACACGGTCACTCCCACACAAATCCCTCACACATTCAAACACTACATACGCACACACACATAACATATCAACACTACGTAAACAAACCTACATGCACACTCACTCACTTTTTACACTAGTCGTTTCCTGCTGCTACTCTGTTCTTTATTTAACTTTTATTATTTTCTATCTGGATGTCTAGTCACTTTACCCTGCCCTCATGTACATATCTACCTAAGGTATCCCGTACCTCTGCACATTGACCTGGTGCTGGTGCTCCCTGTATATAGCTCCACGTTGACCTGGTGCTGGTACTCCCTGTATATAGCTCCACATTGACCTGGTGCTGGTACTCCCTGTATGTAGCTCCACATTGACCTGGTACTGGTACTCCCTGTATATAGCTCCACATTGACCTGGTGCTGGTACTCCCTGTATATAGCTCCACATTGACCTGGTGATGGTACTCCCTGTATATAGCTCCACATTGACCTGGTGATGGTACTCCCTGTATATAGCTCCACATTGACCTGGTGCTGGTACTCCCTGTATATAGCTCCACATTGACCTGGTGCTGGTACTCCCTGTATATAGCTCCACATTGACCTGGTACTGGTATTCCCTGTATATAGCTCCACATTGACCTGGTGCTGGTACTCCCTGTATATAGCTCCACATTGACCTGGTGCTGATACTCCCTGTATGTAGCTCCACATTGACCTGGTACTCCCTGTATATAGCTCCACATTGATCTGGTACTCCCTGTATATAACTCCACATTGACCTGGTACTCCCTGTATATAGCTCCACATTGACCTGGTACTCCCTGTATATAGCTCCACATTGACCTGGTAATCCCTGTATATAGCTCCACATTGACCTGGTACTCCCTGTATATAGCTCCACATTGACCTGGTACTCCCCGTATATAGCTCCACATTGACCTGGTGCTGGTACTCCCTGTATATAGCTCCACATTGACCTGGTGCTGGTACTCCCTGTATATAGCTCCACATTGACCTGGTACTCCCTGTATATAGCTCCACATTGACCTGGTACTCCCTGTATATAGCTCCACATTGACCTGGTACTCCCTGTATATAGCTCCACATTGACCTGGTACTCCCTGTATATAGCTCTACATTGACCTGGTACTCCCTGTATATAGCTCCACATTGACCTGGTACTCCCTGTATATAACTCCACATTGACCTGGTACACCCTGTACATAGCTCCACATTGACCTGGTGCTGGTACTCCTGTATATAGCTCCACATTGACCTGGTACTCCCTGTATATAGCTCCACATTGACCTGGTACTCCCTGTATATAACTCCACATTGACCTGGTACACCCTGTACATAGCTCCACATTGACCTGGTGCTGGTACTCCCTGTACATAGCTCCACATTGACCTGGTACTCCCTGTATATAGCTCCACATTGACCTGGTGCTGGTACTCCCTGTATATAGCTCCACATTGACCTGGTATGGGTATTTCCTGTATATAGCTCCACATTGACCTGGTACTCCCTGTATATAACTCCACATTGACCTGGTACACCCTGTATATAGCTCCACATTGACCTGGTGCTGGTACTCCTGTATATAGCTCCACATTGACCTGGTACTCCCTGTATATAGCTCCACATTGACCTGGTGCTGGTACTCCCTGTATATAGCTCCACATTGACCTGGTACTGGTACTCCTGTATATAGCTCCACATTGACCTGGTGCTGGTACTCCCTGTATATAGCTCCACATTGACCTGGTACTGGTACTCCTGTATATAGCTCCACATTGACCTGGTGCTGGTACTCCTGTATATAGCTCCACATTGACCTGGTACTCCCTGTATATAGCTCCACATTGACCTGGTACTCCCTGTATATAGCTCCACATTGACCTGGTACTCCCTGTACATAGCTCCACATTGACCTGGTACTCCCTGTATATAGCTCCACATTGACCTGGTGCTGGTACTCCTGTATATAGCTCCACATTGACCTGGTATGGGTATTTCCTGTATATAGCTCCACATTGACCTGGTACTCCCTGTATATAACTCCACATTGACCTGGTACACCCTGTATATAGCTCCACATTGACCTGGTGCTGGTACTCCCTGTATATAGCTCCACATTGACCTGGTACTGGTACTCCTGTATATAGCTCCACATTGACCTGGTGCTGGTACTCCCTGTATATAGCTCCACATTGACCTGGTACTCCCTGTATATAGCTCCACATTGACCTGGTGCTGGTACTCCCTGTATATAGCTCCACATTGACCTGGTACTGGTACTCCCTGTATATAGCTCCACATTGACCTGGTGCTGGTATATAGCTCCACATTGACCTGTATATAGCTCCACATTGACCTGGGTACTGGTACTCCTGTATATAGCTCCACATTGACCTGGTGCTGGTACTCCCTGTATATAGCTCCACATTGACCTGGTACTCCCTGTATATAGCTCCACATTGACCTGGTACTCCCTGTATATAGCTCCACATTGACCTGGTACTCCCTGTACATAGCTCCACATTGACCTGGTACTCCCTGTATATAGCTCCACATTGACCTGGTGCTGGTACTCCCTGTATATAGCTCCACATTGACCTGGTATGGGTATTTCCTGTATATAGCTCCACATTGACCTGGTACTCCCTGTATATAACTCCACATTGACCTGGTACACCCTGTATATAGCTCCACATTGACCTGGTGCTGGTACTCCCTGTATATAGCTCCACATTGACCTGGTACTCCCTGTATATAGCTCCACATTGACCTGGTGCTGGTACTCCCTGTATATAGCTCCACATTGACCTGGTACTGGTACTCCCTGTATATAGCTCCACATTGACCTGGTGCTGGTACTCCCTGTATATAGCTCCACATTGACCTGGTACTGGTACTCCCTGTATATAGCTCCACATTGACCTGGTGCTGGTACTCCCTGTACATAGCTCCACATTGACCTGGTACTGGTACTCCCTGTATATAGCTCCACATTGACCTGGTACTGGTACTCCCTGTATATAGCTCCACATTGACCTGGTGCTGGTACTCCCTGTATATAGCTCCACATTGACCTGGTACTGGTACTCCCTGTATATAGCTCCACATTGACCTGGTGCTGGTACTCCTGTATATAGCTCCACATTGACCTGGTACTGGTACTCCTGTATATAGCTCCACATTGACCTGGTGCTGGTACTCCCTGTACATAGCTCCACATTGACCTGGTACTCCTGTATATAGCTCCACATTGACCTGGTGCTGGTACTCCCTGTATATAGCTCCACATTGACCTGGTGCTGGTACTCCTGTATATAGCTCCACATTGACCTGGTACTGGTACTCCCTGTATATAGCTCCACATTGACCTGGTGCTGGTACTCCCTGTACATAGCTCCACATTGACCTGGTACTCCCTGTATATAGCTCCACATTGACCTGGTGCTGGTACTCCTGTATATAGCTCCACATTGACCTGGTGCTGGTACTCCTGTATATAGCTCCACATTGACCTGGTACTGGTACTCCCTGTATATAGCTCCACATTGACCTGGTGCTGGTACTCCCTGTACATAGCTCCACATTGACCTGGTACTCCCTGTATATAGCTCCACATTGACCTGGTGCTGGTACTCCCTGTATATAGCTCCACATTGACCTGGTGCTGGTACTCCCTGTATATAGCTCCACATTGACCTGGTACTGGTACTCCCTGTATATAGCTCCACATTGACCTGGTGCTGGTACTCCCTGTACATAGCTCCACATTGACCTGGTATGGGTATTTCCTGTATATAGCTCCATTCTTGTGTATTTTATTGTATTCCTCTCGTGTTAGTTACTATTTTATTTTTTATAATAACTTTTATAATAATCAATACAACTGCATCTGTGGGAAAGGTTCGTAAGCAAAGCATTTCACTGTGAAAGTCTACACCAGTTGTATTCGGCGCGTGTGGTAAATACAATTTAATTTGTTTTAACCATCAAACTCTTGAATAGGTGAACCAGGTGAGTTATTTCAGGGCCACAACAAAATGTTGATACATCTGGGGGTCCACAAGGAGTCGTTTGAAGGTCGCTGTACATGACAGTGATTTTGTTCTCATAGCTATTACACTGTTTCAGATCATTGTGGAGGGGGTGAAGGGGAGCAGTGATGAGGGAGACATGGCCTTTGATGACATCCAGGTGTCCAACAGCCCCTGTCCTCCCCCTGGACGCTGTGACTTCCAGACCAACCTGTGTGGCTGGACCAACGTGGCCATGGCAGGGGTGGATGAGGGGGACTGGCTGAGGGGCAGAGGGGCCTCACCAAACCCTAACACTGGACCCAGTGTGGACCACACCACCAACTCCTCCCTAGGTGAGCATGTGTTATGTTCAGTAGGGCACAACGTAGCAAAATGTTTTCAAACAGATGTTAACGTTCTGGTATGATTGTCTCTGTTTTCCAAACATTTTGAACGTTTTTGTGTTACGTGTACCTGTCCTGTGGGGGAAAACACAGGGGACGTTGCTGACGTGCAAACGGCTATTTAATTAGAGAATTTGTTCAAATTCGGTTAGGGTTAGGGCACGTGTGAAACACAAGGCCCGCGGGCCGAATCCGGCCCATGACACATTTCTATCCGGCCCACGCAACGATTTGGGTTGTCAATTAATTTTGGCCTGCTTCCATACAGCCCGTGATGCATTGCACTACAAGTCACAGCCAATGTGCTGCACGCCAAATGGCCACACACAACACCCCTCCTCCCAGGCCTACACACGAGCCAGCCAGTGCACTGACCGAATCTTTTACCAGACTGAAAGTGTAAACTTGTTGTAGGCTAAATGGTCGTGCCAAGTTTGGGTTCCAACGGGCCCTTTTCTGTAGCCTACAACTACAAGACATAATGGGGCAGTTTCCTGGGTACAGAAATAAGCCTAATCCTGGACTAAAAAGCAAGATCAATGGAAAATCTCCATTGAAAGTACTCTTTAGTCCAGGACTAGGGTTAATCTGTGTCCGGGAAACCGGCCCTTTGAGTGCACCATTCAGCAGAGGAGGCTGGTGGGAGAAGCTTTAGGAGGACAGGCTTATTATATTGGATGGAATGGAATGAATGGAAAAGTGTCAAACATATGGAAACCACATGTTTGACTCCGTTTCATTTATTCCATTACAACCATTACCTGTCCTCCTATAGCTCCTCCCACCAGCCTCTGCATTCCACCTCACCGGTGATCCATGCAGTGCAAAAAAACGGAAAAACTTTGTTTTAGGTTTAAATGTTACAACAACCTAGCTATGTTTTTGTTATTTTGAGTTATTCAATTGTTTTTGATTAGGGTCGCAGCATGTAGCCTAATGCACATCTACAAGCAGCAAAGGCTGGACAAATAGTATTTATTACTTTTTAAATTTTTTAAATTATTTTTACATGTCAAATATGCTATATACAGCATCCTTTGTACATTATAAAAGGCCATATGTTTTCTAATAGAACAATGGCCAGTTTAGGTCGTAGTTGTATGATTAATTTTTTTTTTTTTTTAACAAACATAATAGGCTATGTCTGGCCTGTGATTTTTTTTTTTCAGTATTGCCCTTGCACTGATTGAGTTTGACACCCCTAGGTTAGGGGTTTGGTTAAAGGGACAGCCCGACTAACCAAAATATATAACTGACACTTACCTTAACCCTAACATTAAAGGGATAGTTTGGGATTTTGGCAAGTGCAATTTATCTACTTCCCCAAGAGTCAGACGAACTAGTGGATACCATTTTTATGTATCTGCCTCCAGTATAAAGGAAGTCGGAGGTAGATTCGCAAGCCAATGCTAACTAGCTTTTAAAAGCAATGACTGGAAGTCTACATAGACTTCCAGTCATTACGCTAATGCTAATTAGCAACCTCTTTTAAACTGCACGCAGATGCATATAAATGGTATCCACGAGTTCATCTGACTCTTGGGGAGTAGATAAATGGAACTTGCCAAAATCCCAAACTATCCCTTTAAGGTTAGGTTTAAGGTAAGTGTCAGTTCTATATTTTGGATAGTCTGGCTGTCAATGGGATGCTGGTCAGAAAAGGCCTGTTAGTTTCTCCCTGTCCTGTCTCCTCCCAGGTTACTACCTGTATGTGGACAGTTCTGTTGGCCAATGGGGAGACCGATCCATGCTGGTCAGTGAGATACTGCAGGCGGACAGCAGGGGTTACTGTCTGACTTTCTGGTTTCACATGTATGGCCCTCACATCGGGACCCTCAACCTCTACCGCAATGACAGGTGGGTACGATCATGTTGTCCTCGGGAAGGATGGAAGGATGGATGGACAGTTTGATGGACGGGGTGTATGAATGGTAGATTGATTGGCTTATTGATTGGTTGATTCTTTCATTCCCCCAGGAAACAGCATGCTAGTGGAGGTGCTGCTGATGTCTTATGGACAGAGTCAGGCAGCCAGGGAGACGTGTGGTTGGAGGACAGCGTATACGTGGATTATACACAGCCATTCTGGGTAAGTGTCTACAGTCATACGTATTAAGTAACTCATTTAACTCTTCAGGGAGGCTTTATATGAAGCGGTCGTTGTAGTGGCCAGGTAAAGCATACAAGGATCTTCTTACATTTTATACTTGTCTTCTCCATGTACGTTTTGTCCCTGGTTTGATTAAACATCACTGGACTACCGCATTAGTGTGTGACTCCCTGTGTCAGAAACCACCATTCCCAGGCTTCCAAGCCAAATCATTAACAAGACTTGGAAGTACGGTAATGTGAGACTGATGTGTCACTAATTATACTCTATATGTCTGTGATTTATATAAAGGCTGTGTCCTGTCCCCTCCACAGTTTGTGTTCATGTACTGGAGGGGCCGGGCCCCCGGCGGTGACGTGGCTCTCGATGACATCACCATCCATCCTGGTCACTGCTACAACACCGTACCCACGGACACTCCAACTCCAGATAGTAGGAGGCCTCTCTCTGTATTGTACTAGACTGCACTGCACTAGACTGGACCACACTGCACTGCACTAGACTGGACCACACTGCACTGCACTAGACTGGACCACACTGCACTGCACTAGACTGGACCACACTGCACTGAGCTGTATTGTATTGTACTGTGCTGTACTGGACTGGGCTGGACTTGTTCTGGACTGGAACGTCTGATCAATGGTCCCTCAGCCCCCCAGGTTTAGACATTTGGTGTGGTCAGCAGGATGGTATTAGAATGAGTTTACTAACAACCCCGTTTTGACCAGGGTGTTACACTGATGTACACAATGTTACAGTGTTCACGGACTTTTGAACTCTCTAAATGTGTTCCTGTGCCGACAGATTCGTGGGCCATGTGGTTGGGAGTGGTTCTCTCTCTGCTGGCGGTGGCTGTCATCGCCGCTGTTCTCTTTGTCCTCCCACGGAAACGCTCCACCAAGTATGTCACGATGAGAATTATGATCAAGTTGTTAATGATGAGTCGGTGATGTCTTTCGTGGTGATGAGAATGCTGTTGCTGCTGCTGCTGATGATGATAGCAGTGACGATGCCAATGACAATGGCAGTATTTGTGATTCCAATGTAAAAACAGATCCAATGATATCTGATCACGACAGTGGTAGAAATAATTCAGTGATGTCTCCCCCACAGCCTACCTGAACCTCTGGAAAATGTCCACGTTTTCGATCTTAGCAGCGTAAGTAGAATTGCATGAAATAACATAAATAAGCAAACATCATCACAAAATCATATTCTATAGTGTTAAAAGTTATGACAGTCAATGCCATCATGAATAACGTGTGTTTGAGAGCCATATTGGCCAAGTTGTGCTCTGTCTAGGACGGTAATGAAGAGATTCCATTTGTATTTCTAGGGTTTAGAAGTCGGAAGGGAATCTGAGCTGTCATTCTTCAACACCTTGTATGATTCCTCTTCAGACCCTGCAGAGTTCAGAGGGGTTAACTCTGATGCTTGAGGAGGAATATCTCTAAACCGTTCTCATAACTGTTCTCATGAGCTCATAACAACACAAAGTTACCATATACACTAGGGAGACCGGTTGAAAATTAGCTGGCCGGCTAAAACCATCCCTTTTACAGAAACATTGATTAATGTGCACTATCCCTGTAAAAAAATGTAATAAACTCAAACACTACTAAGTACAGTGTCAACTGAAGTGTATAAGCTACAGTTTGTATCGAACAGTATTCATATTATAGCCTCAGGAAAGCTCGATTGATATACAGTACCAGTCAAAAGTTTGGAGACACCTACTCATTCAAGGGTTTTTCTTTATTTTTTCATTTTTTTTACATTGTAGATTACAGTAATGATGGACTGTCGTTTCTCTTTTCTTATTTCAGCTGTTCTTGCCATAATATGAACTTGGTCTTTTATCAAATAGGGCTATCTTCTGTATACCACCCCTACCTTGTCACAATTCAACTGATTGGCTCAAACACATTAACGAAGGAAAGAAATTCCACAAATGAACTTTTAACAAGGCACACCTGTTAATTGAAATGCATTCCAGGTGACTACCTCATGAAGCTGGTTGAGAAAATGCCAAGAGTGTGCAAAGGGTGGCAACTTTGATTTGTTTAACACTTTTTTGGTAACTACATGATTCCATATGTGTTATTTCATAGTTTTAGTGTCTTCAATATTATTTTACATTGTAGAAAATAGTAAAAATAAAGAAAAAGCCTTGAATGAGTAGGTGTGTCCAAACTTTTGACTGCTACTGTAAGTTCATTATTTTATGCTCGGGAATTGCATTTACCATAGTGACGAGGACAATGTTGATCAAGATCAATAGCTATGTTAAAAAGTGGTATATTCATAATGACATTAGATAAACCAACAAACAGAAATCTTTGTATCTAGAGTAAGAAAGTTTTTTGTGCTGCACTTTACTGCAATAAATGTTTATTTACAAGTTTATTTTTCAGTCTTTGCCTCTCTAACCTGTAATACAAGACAACCATCTCATGCCCCATTCCCAGCCCTCTCTCCAAGCCTCAGTCCTCTCTCCAAGCCTCAGTCCTCTCTCCAAGCCCCATCCCTAGCCCTCTCTCCAAGCCCCAAGCCCCAGCCCTCTATCCATCCCCAGTCCCCAGACCTCTCTCCAAGCCCCAGCCCCACTATCCATCCATCCCCAGGCCCTGGCACATCCAGCACAGACATGGTAGCGAACACCCAGACTCCCCCATTTGGCTGCATGCCTAATGAATCGATGATAGACTTTCTGTGGTGCAAGGGCATGTGTATCTTTGCTTTAGCTAATGGATACATGTTTATTGGTATGCCTATTTGTTCATCATTTTCGTAAAGCCTATTTCACGAAGCTATACATGGTGTTTCAATGCTGTCATTTTTTGACTGCTGGTTGATGGCAATGATGATGTAATTACTTGTTCAGTAATTCAATTTGGAAATTCAAACATTGCAGATTGTAAAATAAATGTTTTCTGCAACTAATACTAATCAGCTACCACGAGATGTTTTATAATATGCACCTGTCCTGTGTAGGCTACCTGAACCTGCATGACATGAGCCATCCCCGTGCTCTCTCCCAGCTTGGATGGAAAGCTGTTGTGTGTAAAAACCAGTCTAACAATGCCAAATAATAGTCAGTCCACCTTCAAAACACTAGCTTCCTAGTGTACTGAATTAAGAAACAATCCCTATCTATAGCCATCTATCGTATTTAGATGCTATTTATGAACTTTGTATAAAAACTACACAGCAGCTAATGGTCATCCTCAATAAATACAAATAGCCTAACAATGAGGGAAAAAGTAGTTGGCTCGAGGATAAATGAAACAACTATTTATTGTTGAACTCGAACATATTTTTTTCTGGCTAATAGCCTACACAAATGGCCTGCAATATTCAAGGTAAATTACATGAAATCCAACTTCAGAGAGTCCCCTGGAGAAAACAAATTCACCATGGCCTGTCTGTCCAGGTTTGCGGGCCGACTGTTTTCTATACCAAGTATTGCCAACCCAGACAGTCTTTCCTGAAACATTGTGCATTGTATGCCTATGTCCACTGTGATGCACACAATTTAAACTTCGTTTTGAATGGTGCGTGCGAAGACATACCAGAGGTAAAGGACTGCTGATATTTACGACCATACAACACAAACGGCGGTTCACCAGAATGAACAAAATTGCAACCCTCTTTTTTTTGTCCACTAAACATGATCATCTATTTGCGTCTGCCAATGTATTGGCTGTCCAGTATCCAGACGACCTGTACAGTTCATCTCTTTCCGTAACGTGTCGAGGCCGGCAATTAAGGAGAATGAGCGGCTCTATTAAAGATGTTGCAGAGCTGCTCTATTTGAAGCCCAACTCCCTTCGGCCCAGTTTCCCTGATGTATCCCAAGGTAATAAAGCTGTTTTTTTTACCATCCTGTAACTGTCGCTTCTGCGGAGAGATTGTTTTCCAAACTAAAACTCACGAAGAACTACCTCAGAAGCATTAGGCTCTTGTTCTGATATGCATTTTGAGCACCTGTGTAAGCTCCACTCATTACACTGGCGTAGCCTTGACCACGGCATTTGTCAACCGATATCCCCTTATGTGTTCAATCAGTATTATATTTTTATTTGCCAAGGCCTGAGTCCCTTTTTCAGTCATATTCCTAAAGCCCAAGAAACAAACACTTAGCCTCCTACAGCAGTACATACGTATGGAAATGAAAAAGGTTCATATGAATGACATTTTGAAGGGTTACTGGAAAATAGATATCTATGACAGGCGCATGGGACCCCCCCCAGAGCTGCGAGGGTGTCTGGTATGCCAGTGGCAAGACATTGGCACATTCTTAGAAAACAAAAGGGTTCCAAAAGGGTTCTGTGGCAGTCCCCATAGTGGACAGAAGTATTTTGGGTTCCATGTAGTACATCAAGCTGCGAGGGGAAAATGATTGTTTGTGAGCACAGGCACATTTACTGTAGGTGGTCTGCCTCTGAAACTAGCTGAGGATCAAAGACGTGGGTTTCTTTATTACTGTACATTGATCCATGTGTATTTGACGGGACGGGACGGGGGGGACGGGGGGGTAGTACCACGATGAAATAATAAACACATGATAAACAACCACAGCTACTGCTAGTGTGTATTAATCCATTTGTGGTATAGACTTCCGGGGTGAACACAGTCCTTGGCAGTGTGATATTCAGTGGTGTGTTGCTTAGTCTAGTCAACCAATGCTTATTTATCATGTGGCTACTGTTAATGGTGCAGTAGAAGCACAACCATATCTGTTTCTCATTCATCACCACAGACCAAGTGGGAAATATACAGAATCACAACAACAATACTCTCAATGATAACTCCAATGTAGTAACCTGGGTAGCTGAGAGTTGACATAGTGATGTCTTTTATTTCATCTTGAAAGCTACAGTATTATGCCAAGGCTCACTAGTACACAACTGTATAAGGCCGTATTAATGAGATACAGTATTGTGAAGAGGTCCTGTGTTTGGCTGTGGGAGGAAGTACAGTATGATCCATCACACACACACAAAATAGTACAGAAAGAGACGGTCCTATGTACTCAGCACGGCCACGGACTCACTGTTTTGGGACGTGTGCACATTGAGTTTCCAGCGCTTACAGACAGGCTCCAGTCTCGACCATGCAGGAGGGTGACGATAATAACAGCACAACACTCATTGTCATCAGACGTATGATCTTAGCTCTACTTTGTTCTATCAACTGATCACACAACCTTTCCAAGAGGAATAGATATAGCACATTTTTACAGGAAGTATTGCTATTGAAATGTTTTGTATTTTACGTTAAAGATTAAACTACTCGATTTTTATTGCGTACCTTGCTCCGTTTTTTTTTGTTTGAAAAGCGGACAGCCTTTAGTATAGCCTTGAGACTTCGAACCAAAAGGACCTTGTGCAGAGGGCATGAATAGTTGTCAAACAGGGTGTTTTATTTGATAGTGTGCTTTGGGGATTTAAAAGGAGAGAAAAAACAGACATAGGAACTGACGATGTCGGAGACTCAATTTTAATCACTGGAATATTGATTGTTTGCCAGTATAAAATAAGCCATGTGGAATTAAAGCCTGCAAGTGGTCATTATCATACTCAAATTCTCTCTGTGGTTTGTTCTTAAAACTCAGCCTTGTGCACTATGATTTCTAGCCTTGATGTTTTGGTAAGTTATTCACCTTTTTAGAAATAGCTTAAATATTGAAGCAATTACTGTAAACATTAGGCCATAAAAGAACAGGCTCAATTGTTGTGATAATCGACATCGCTGCAATGCTGAATCATGAAAGAGTGGAAACAGTTGTCTGGTATAGAATAATACTTCCCAAGGGACTTTCCCAAGATACGAGGAGATAAAACAACTTAGCAAGATAAGAGGACCTGCTTCATAAATGTCACCTTGCTGAAATGTAGACCTATTAGTGTCAGTCGTAGCTCATTAAAGGGGCAGTCTGCGATCACTACATACGTTTTTGTACTTTTTACAAATGCTTTATGATATTAGCTTCTTTTACTCCTTCGTTTGGAAATAAAGTAAACAAACACTGTGTAGCCTCAAAACACGGTTACAACTGTCATGTTGATCTTGGATCCATAGCTCTGTTTATGAATTTGAGAGTGATTACATTTCTCCAGCCCCATCACTCAGCTATTTACCAAATCAATGGCGAGGAGAGTACTTTTGTTTGAACGGCTGATTTCCCATTGAAACCGAGGTCTTCGAAAGTATTCTGTCTCTCCAAACCACAATAACACTTCGAGGTCTCCTGTGGCCACCAGAACACTATCACAACACACCCTCCTCCTCTGGCATAGCTGCCCGTATACCATCTCCTTGGGCTGTGCCTGCTAGTGTGAAGAATACGAGAGAGCCTTTCCCTCTCTCCTCTGAAAATACATTCAATATGCTATTGTCACCCCTCACGTGGTTTTCAGACACTGGTAGGATGAAACTTAACCAGTAATCCTGACATATGGAGCACCTTTCACTCTCCTCAGGGGTTTCCCGTGCTGGCGTGCAGGGGCTACGTCCTCCCGGAGAGTTCCAGACCTGCGTTTATATACACATAATGTTAAATATTCTGTCCATTCCATTGTTTATTTTACCTTTATTTAACTAGGCAAGTCCGTTAAGAACAAATTCTTATTTTCAATGAAGGCCTAGGAACAGTGGGTTAACTGCCTGTTCAGGGGCAGAACAACAGATTTGTACCTTGTCAGCTCGGGGATTTGAACTTGCAACCTTCCGGTTACTAGTCCAACGCCCTAACCACTAGTCTACCCTGCCGATTGTACCAGTCAAGTGGATCTGAAGTATTTAATGGTCTAAGTATTTGACTTACAGTACCGTGATAATGTATTTGCCCACTTTCTGATGTTCTGTTCTTTTGCTTACTTTTTATACTGAATGTCATCAGATCTTCAACCAAAATATTAGCTCCTGGGAACCTGAGTGAACAAATAACACAACAACGGGATACAAAGTTATGTAGCACTCAATGCCCCTGTGTGAAAAGTAGTTGCCCCCTTTACACTCAATAACTGGTTGTGCCACTTTAGCTGCAATTACTCTGACCAAATGCTTCCTGTAATTGTTGTTCAGTCTCTCACGTCACTGTGGTTGATGTTTGGCCCACTCTTCCATGCAGAACTGCTTTAACTCAGCGACGTGTGGGTTTTCCAGCATGAGCTGCTCCTTTCAAGTCCTGCCACAACATCTCAATTGGGATTAGGTCTGCACTTTCACTAAGCCATTCCAAAACATAAAATGTGTGGCTTTTTAGCCATTTTCATGTAGACTTGATTGCGTGTTTTGGATCATTGTCGTTTTTGCATGACCCGGCTGCGCTTCAGCTCACAGACCGATGGCCTGACATTCTCCCGTAGAATTATCTGATACAGAGCCGAATTCATGGTTCCTTCTATTAAAACATTGTCGTCCAGGTCCTTGAGGCAGCAAAGCATCTTCAAACCGTCACACCACCACCATGCTTGACCGTTGGTATGAGGTTCTTACTGTGGAATGCAGTGTTTGGTTTTCGCCAGGCATAATGGGACACATGCGTCGTGAGATCTTATCATCTGTGCAGCTGCATCAGTACTAAAAAAAAAGACAACCTGGAACCTTACATGTGTGGTTGGGTGTGCTAGTGTATGGTTATAACCAGTTTTGTCTCTGTGTGTGTCTGTCCACTAGGCACAGCCTTGGTGGTCCAGCGGGACCAGGTTCACCTGTGTAGTGTCTTACCACTTAGTACTTATTTATGTAATAAGAAAGACTCGGAATACAAGCAATTGAACAGGAGCTTCACATTTACTCAAACGAGTTAGTACCAGAATAACATAGAACAACACTGCGCATGACCAAGGGTGCTCCATCCTTAAAGGGGACATCAGTAATTAACAGAACAAAACATTCCTTCTCTTATACAATCAGAGTTACTTTCACCAAGCCACAACTGAAACATTTCCCAGAACTTGTTGGAGTTATTTTGCATCTTTTAATTTGAACTTGAACAGTTCGTTTTTGTTTGTTTGTTTATAAGTCTAGTCTGTCTGGTGGACGGTGCCTTCGTTCTGGGTAGCGCCTCGGATTGTCTGGAGGCTCCTGAACATCCTCAGTGTGTGCTTGTTCCATTATAGCTTCTGCTATAGCAGCACCTTCATCAACACGTTCCCTTCTTTCAGCCTGGGGTCTCTTTACTGCCCCACCGTCCTCTAAAGTTCCCCGTGTGTCACTCTCAGGGTCTCTCTGTGCCTGTTCTCTCTACTGCCCCACCGTCCTCTACAGTTCCCTGTGTGTCACTCTCAGGATCTCTCTGTGCCTGTTCTCTCTACTGCCCCACCGTCCTCTACAGTTCCCTGTGTGTCACTCTCAGGATCTCTCTGTGCCTGTTCTCTCTACTGCCCCTCCATCCTCTACAGTTCCCTGTGTGTCACTCTCAGGGTCTCTCTGTGCCTGTTCTCTCTACTGCCCCACCGTCCTCTACAGTTCCCTGTGTGTCACTCTCAGGATCTCTCTGTGCCTGTTCTCTCTACTGCCCCTCCATCCTCTACAGTTCCTTGTGTGTCACTCTCAGGATCTCTCTGTGCCTGTTCTCTCTACTGCCCCACCGTCCTCTACAGTTCCCTGTGTGTCACTCTCAGGGTCTCTCTGTGCCTGTTCTCTCTACTGCCCCACCGTCCTCTACAGTTCCCTGTGTGTCTCTCTCAGGATCTCTCTGTGCCTGTTCTCTCTACTGCCCCACCGTTCTCTACAGTTCCCTGTGTGTCACTCTCAGGATCTCTCTGTGCCTGTTCTCTCTACTGCCCCACCGTCCTCTACAGTTCCCTGTGTGTGACTCTCAGGATCTCTCTGTACCTGTTCTCTCTACTGCCCCACCGTCCTCTACAGTTCCCTGTGTGTCACTCTCAGGGTCTCTGTGCCTGTTCTCTCTACTGCCCCACCGTCCTCTACAGTTCCCTGTGTGTCACTCTCAGGATCTCTGTGCCTGTTCTCTCTACTGCCCCACCGTCCTCTACAGTTCCCTGTGTGTCACTCTCAGGGTCTCTGTGCCTGTTCTCTCTACTGCCCCACCGTCCTCTACAGTTCCCTGTGTGTCACTCTCAGGGTCTCTCTGTGCCTGTTCTCTCTACTGCCCCACCGTCCTCTACAGTTCCCTGTGTGTCACTCTCAGGATCTCTCTGTGCCTGTTCTCTCTACTGCCCCACCGTCCTCTACAGTTCCCTGTGTGTCACTCTCAGGATCTCTCTGTGCCTGTTCTCTCTACTGCCCCACCGTCCTCTACAGTTCCCTGTGTGTCACTCTCAGGATCTCTCTGTGCCTGTTCTCTCTACTGCCCCACCGTCCTCTACAGTTCCCTGTGTGTCTCTCCCAGGATCTCTCTGTGCCTGTTCTCTCTACTGCCCCACCGTCCTCTACAGTTCCCTGTGTGTCACTCTCAGGATCTCTCTGTACCTGTTCTCTCTACTGCCCCACCGTCCTCTACAGTTCCCTGTGTGTCACTCTCAGGATCTCTGTGCCTGTTCTCTTTACTGCCCCACCGTCCTCTACAGTTCCCTGTGTGTCACTCTCAGGATCTCTGTGCCTGTTCTCTCTACTGCCCCACCGTCCTCTACAGTTCCCTGTGTGTCACTCTCAGGATCTCTGTGCCTGTTCTCTCTACTGCCCCACCGTCCTCTACAGTTCCTTGTGTGTCACTCTCAGGATCTCTGTACCTGTTCTCTCTACTGCCCCACCGTCCTCTACAGTTCCCTGTGTGTCACTCTCAGGATCTCTGTGCCTGTTCTCTCTACTGCCCCACCGTCCTCTACAGTTCCCTGTGTGTCACTCTCAGGGTCTCTGTGCCTGTTCTCTCTACTGCCCCACCGTTCTCTACAGTTCCCTGTGTGTCACTCTCAGGATCTCTCTGTGCCTGTTCTCTCTACTGCCCCACCGTCCTCTACAGTTCCCTGTGTGTCACTCTCAGGATCTCTCTGTGCCTGTTCTCTCTACTGCCCCACCGTCCTCTACAGTTCCCTGTGTGTCTCTCCCAGGATCTCTCTGTGCCTGTTCTCTCTACTGCCCCACCGTCCTCTACAGTTCCCTGTGTGTCACTCTCAGGATCTCTCTGTACCTGTTCTCTCTACTGCCCCACCGTCCTCTACAGTTCCCTGTGTGTCACTCTCAGGATCTCTGTGCCTGTTCTCTTTACTGCCCCACCGTCCTCTACAGTTCCCTGTGTGTCACTCTCAGGATCTCTGTGCCTGTTCTCTCTACTGCCCCACCGTCCTCTACAGTTCCCTGTGTGTCACTCTCAGGATCTCTGTGCCTGTTCTCTCTACTGCCCCACCGTCCTCTACAGTTCCTTGTGTGTCACTCTCAGGATCTCTGTACCTGTTCTCTCTACTGCCCCACCGTCCTCTACAGTTCCCTGTGTGTCACTCTCAGGATCTCTGTGCCTGTTCTCTCTACTGCCCCACCGTCCTCTACAGTTCCCTGTGTGTCACTCTCAGGGTCTCTGTGCCTGTTCTCTCTACTGCCCCACCGTTCTCTACAGTTCCCTGTGTGTCACTCTCAGGGTCTCTCTGTGCCTGTTCTCTCTACTGCCCCACCGTCCTCTACAGTTCCCTGTGTGTCACTCTCAGGGTCTCTGTGCCTGTTCTCTCTACTGCCCCACCGTTCTCTACAGTTCCCTGTGTGTCACTCTCAGGATCTCTGTGCCTGTTCTCTCTACTGCCCCACCGTTCTCTACAGTTCCCTGTGTGTCACTCTCAGGGTCTCTGTGCCTGTTCTCTCTACTGCCCCACCGTTCTCTACAGTTCCCTGTGTGTCACTCTCAGGGTCTCTCTGTGCCTGTTCTCTCTACTGCCCCACCGTTCTCTACAGTTCCCTGTGTGTCACTCTCAGGATCTCTCTGTGCCTGTTCTCTCTACTGCCCCACCGTTCTCTACAGTTCCCTGTGTGTCACTCTCAGGATCTCTGTGCCTGTTGTCTCTACTGCCCCACCGTTCTCTACAGTTCCCTGTGTGTCACTCTCAGGATCTCTCTGTGCCTGTTCTCTCTACTGCCCCACCGTCCTCTACAGTTCCCTGTGTGTCACTCTCAGGGTCTCTCTGTGCCTGTTCTCTCTACTGCCCCACCGTCCTCTACAGTTCCCTGTGTGTCACTCTCAGGATCTCTGTGCCTGTTCTCTCTACTGCCCCACCATCCTCTACAGTTCCCTGTGTGTCACTCTCAGGATCTCTGTGCCTGTTGTCTCTCGATTGTTGTGCTGTTTTCCGTGGAATGCATTTGGTTAATGTGACGCCGCCACATTACGCCTGGTAAGTTCTGGGTCCCGTTTGTGTGTGTGTACGGTCCCCCTTGTCCATTTCCCTCCTCTTCTGTAGTCTCGCACCATCACTTCCTGTCCTGTTTGGAGATGGCGCTCCCGGCTTCTTGGCTTGTTTGTTCAGCACTTCATTACGCCTGTTTGGCTTCATGATGTCCAGCTGTGTGCGGAGAGGCCTCCCGAACATCAGTGCGGCTGGGCTTTCATTTGCTGTGGGGTGTTTCGGTAGGAGGCCAGGAACTTGGCCAGTTTTGTTTGCAAAGTCCCTTCGTCTCGTTTTGCTGCACGGAGTCCTTGCTTTAGGGTTTGCACAAATCATTCTGCCAACCCATTGGTGGCAGGGTGGTACGGAGCTGAGGTTGAGTGTTTGATTCCATTTACTGACATGAATCTTGTAAACTCGTCACTTATAAAATCTTGCGCGTTGTCACTTACCAGCTGCAGTGGCAAACCGAAGCGTGCAAACGTTCTGAGACACTCTATCGTCTGAGCTGAGGTGGAGGAGTCAGTGCAAAACACCTCTGGCCATTTGGAATGGGCATCAACTATAACCAGAAACATGTGCTTTTCAAAGGGACCAGCGTAGTCCACATGAATTCTCTGCCATGGCTCTCTCCAAACATCCACTACAGTTCTTTGCCATGTTTTCTATCTGTTGATCCAGACCTGGCCACCAGAAGTGGCTCCTTGCGAGCAGCTTCATTTTGACAATTCCAACATGACCTTCATGTAGTTGCTGCAAGACTAGATGTTGGAATTTCTGGGTTATCATGACTCTCATTCCTCACATCAAACATCCTTGGTACGTTGTAATTTCGTTTCTCCGCTGTAAATACGGAGTCAGCTCCTTTCTGCCAGTAGCTGGCCATCCTGACATGGTGTAGGTGTACACTTGTGACAAGGTCACATCTTTCCTTGTCTCCTGTTTGATAACTGCGCTTGTGACCGGTAGGGCCTCAAGCTGAGCGGTATGGAACATGTCCACTGCATCCACCCTCCTTTGTCTTTCTCTTGTACACGGCAGTCTGGATAATCCCTCTGCATTTGTGTGGAGGGACGACGGCTTAAACTCAATGTCATTACATATGACTGGCAAGGAACAGGGCGTATCGCTGTAACCTGGCTGCTGTCATCGCCGGAATGCCTTTCTTTGGACTGAAAATGGAAAGCAACGGCTGGTGATCTGTAACCGGTGTGAAACGCCGGCCATATAGGTATGGGTGGAATTACTTGCCGCCCCACACTAGTGCCAGTGCTTCTTTGTCGATTTGTGAGTAGCTTTTCTCTGCATCATTCAATGTTCGTGACGCGAATGCAACTGGCCTCTCAACTGGCCTCTCTGACCCATCTTTCAGTGTGTGTGAAAGGACGGCCCCTAAGCCATAAGGGGACGCATCACAAGCCAACTTCACTGGCATTTCAGGGTCGTAAATGCATCAGGACCTGTTCAGATGTTATGAGCCGTTTTGCCTCCAAAATGCATTTTCACACTGCTCTGTCCACCGCCACGTCCTATTCTTTTCCAGGAGCTGATTTAGAGGCTGGAGTACTGCTGAAAGGTTTGGGAGGAATTTTCTGTAGTAATTGATCAGTCCTGTGAAAGATCTCACTTCTGTGATATTTTGTGGTTGTGGTGCCTGTACCACTGCCTCGATTTTGTCCTGTGTTTTGTGCAATCCATTGCAGTCAATCTCATGTCCACAGAAGACAATCTTGTCTTTGAAGAACTCACACTTCTTTAAGTTTGCCTGTAGACCATACTCTTTCAGTCTTTTCAGGACCTCTTCCAGGTTAGCCAGGTGCTCTTTGTCGGTGCGTCCTGTTATGATCATGTCATCCAGGATACACTGGGTTCCTGGGATTCCTTGCAAAATCTGGTCAATAGTTGGTGTGCCAAATGGCTGGGGCTGATGCAATGCCAAAAACCAGGCGGTTATACCTGTATAGACCTTTGTGTGTGTTTATTGTCAGGTACTGTTTGGAACTCTCTTCAACCGGTAGCTGCAGGTAAGCCTGTTTCAGATCGATTTTACCGAAGTGTTTCCCACCAGCTAGTGCAGCAAAGATGTCATCCAGGCGTGGTAGGGGGTATTGGTCCACATGCAACATTGAATTCACAGTTACCTTGAAGTCCCCACACATTCTAACAGACCCGTCTTTCTTCACAATAGGAACTATGGGTGTGGCCCATTCGCTTCTGTCCACTTTCGTCAGCATCCCTGTATCCTGCAAGCGATCGATTTCCGCTTCCACCTTTGGTCTCAGGGAGTATGGAACAGATCTGGCATTGCAGAATTTGGGGGTTGCATCATCTCTTAGTACAAGTTTTGCTGTGAAGCCTTTTACTGTTCCCATCTGATCACTGAAAACTGTGTTGTATTTCTTCCGCAAGTGTTCCAGTGTTTGGTCTGTGCCTTTCTCTTTGGACTGGAACGTGTGGAGCATTTTCAAGTCACACCAGTTCAGCTTTATTTTTGAAAGCCATTCCCTGCCAAATAATGGGGGGCCAGTTCCAGGCACCACATACAGCTGTAACTGCTGTGTTTGCCCCCCATAATGCACTCTGACCTGCAACGCCCCCATTGGGTTCAATCTCTCTCCTGAGTATGTCTTCAGCAACACATTTGTGTTCTTCAGCTTGATAGCCTTAAAGTGCTCATTGTAGACGGTAGTGGAAATTATAGACACTGCAGATCCTGTGTCCAGCTCCATTTTGAGGGGTTTGCCTTCGATAACTGGTGTCACCCATATTATGCTACTGCTGGGAGAAGTCACTGTGTTTAACTCCATTGTACCAATTAATCGTTCATCTGAATCACTGCCACTGTTCTCTGCTAGTGCATTCACAGACCCTTTAATTTGATCAGTTTTCCTGTTGTGACTGAATTTTGCTTTGCATGCTCTTTGAATGTGCCCCCTTCTACTGCATTTGTGACAAATTTCGTCTTTGAAACGGCAGTCCTCTGCTCTGTGACCATCTCTGTCACACCTGTTGCATTTTTCGGCCACACGGGGCGCTGTCGACTGCGTGAAAACTTGTGCAGGGAAATTTGTGACAGGTCAGTACTTCTTTTACTTTGCAACTCAAATGCATCTTTTATCGCGATTTCCATAGCCACATCAATTTCAACAGCCTTTGCTAACGTGAGCTCTGATTCTGTGCGCAAACGTTTTTGAATGTGTTCATGTTTCAGTCCACAAACAAATCTATCCCTTAATGTGTCAAAATCTTCCTCTCTTCCTACGAACTCCATCTGTATTCGTGATGCACACTGCAGGTAATCATCCTCGTCGCCATTGTAGTGTCTTAACACTTAGTACTTATTTATGTAATAAGAAAGACTCAGAATACAAGCAATTGAACTGGAGCTTCACATTTACTCAAACGAGTTAGTACCAGAATAACATAGAACAACACTGCGCATGACCAAGGGTGCTCCATCCTTAAAGGGGACATCAGTAATTAACAAAACATAGCAACCTGCACGACAGTGTCAGTCAGTGCCGGTCCACCTTCCAGACCTCTATGCACAGTGACGGAAGCATCGTCTTCGCCTACAAGGAGGTGAATTCCCCTCTGGCAGTCATGCATATCGACTGACTTTGGTGTGCTTGTTCTTGTGTTTAGGTTCCTATTGACATCAGTAAGGTCAGTGCAGTGAACCACCCAGTCGAAGTGGGCGTCTCTGACGCGCTTGTGGTGCTTCATGAGACTGAGCAGACACCCAGTGAATATCAATGTACTTTACTACTGTCTCTGTGTGTCTCTTCTCCCTGCATCCCTGGTCCTCCATTATGATTAGAACACTATGCCTGACCGCAGTCTGACCACCATTGACCACCTAAGTCATTATGACAGATGTCCGCAGGAGGACCGTCTGAGTACCACAAAGTGGGCATCCTTAAGTCCAAGATCTCCAACTCCACTGCGGTCGAGGTGTTTCCTCTGCCCAGTAAGTCAAAGTCTGCCGAGCTCTTTACAGTAAGATCCATATGGTTATTGTTTGTGCTGGGTTGGAACGAAATGTTTACATTTTCGGGGTACTCCAGGGCTGTATTAATTTGGCACAAAACAGACTGAAACGGGGCGGACTAGTTGAACTTGTGCAATAAGAAGCATTTTAGTTTTCCTTTGCAAAACATTTTGCTCCAGTGTGTTCTAATGAATATTGCTCTGGCCCAGGGTTCAGGATATGATGTTCTATTGGAAATGCCTTCTTCTTTAGTCTCTCATTGTGTGTCCAGTTCTCCAGCTGTGGTCCTTTTGTCTCTTCTGAGATCGGCTTTAACTGCAGCTCGTTTAGTGGACTGCAGAGGTAAATAGTGAAGTCCAAGTAAAGGTTATTGCCATTTGTAGGTAGAGAATACACTGGAATGTTGCTGTGAAGAACCCAAAAGAAAAAAGACCAACCTATCTCTCCCATATCAGCTCTGTGTTTTCTCATAGTTGCTGTTCTCTCCTAATCAGGTGCTCCAGTGGCTTCGACAGACATCGCCAGGACTGGGTAGACGGAGGCTGCCCTGAAAAGAAGCTTGAACGATTCACTATTCAATTCATTCGTTTTCTTCTGCTTCAAGGAAACTCATTCAAAACTGGATACTAATTCACTCCGTCTTGATTTCACAGGGGGAGCTGAGTTCAGATGGTTCACACCAGCACCACGCCACCTTACATTGTTACTCTCACTCACACTACAACCACTCCAGTTGTTCCGACAACCACAGTGAGACAACGACCGCCACTTTCGTCGCCACGACTACCTTCACCACTACTACTGCAACCAGACCCAGCACCACGGTCTCCACCGCCCTGCCCTTCACCAGTGCTCCTCCAGTGTGTTAGTAGCACTACATATCTGGCACACTTTCTGACCAAACGCATTCTCCCCCAAGCGTGCACTAGTTATATTCCTCCTCGTGGATTTACTGTAAAAAGGACTGAATTGCGTGAAAATCACACTTGTGTGAAAATGTGTCCATGCTTGCCAAAGCCAATCCAAAGCTTCTAAACCCATGATGTGGAGTGAAAGAGTACGCACTCCAGGGAGACGGGTACAGAATGGGAGTTGTGCTGAGGTTTGTGTTTAGCTCTGGCTGCTCAAGGATGTATTGATGGTGAGGGTATGCATCTATATGTGGCTCTGGTGTGAACATTGACTGCAGCCATCTGACTTGCCATGAAATGATCACTAGGTGTCCAAACAAATCCTTTACCCATCTGTATGTTGTTTTGTTCTTTCAGATCACACAAAGAAGTGGTTGCCAATCTTATTCTAATGAATAATACATATGATCACGATAGGCAGGGCGTGCACTTTTGGGACTGTTCCATTGGTTCCATTAGGCTGGGCAAGCAATTAGCGAGTGCACCGAAAGTACTTGAATGAACGCCAATATTATTTTGACCCAGATCTGAGCGGCAGCCCAGCAAACTGAACATTCCGACAATGTTAGGTAACGTCCCAGCTTGTCCCCCTCCACAACACATCTAATTTTATATTATTTATGCTAAACACATTGTGACATTTAGGACCTTCATCAGACAGAACATCAGATATTGTTTATGCCTACATGGAGTAGTTACACATTTTAAGGATGCTTCTCTTACACAGTTGTTTGTGCACAAACCTCCTTTCAGTTCTGTGCTTCTCCCAGAGGCGGCTGGTAGGCTGGCCTGCTATAAAGCTGACATCCCGTCCAGAGCTCGCGGAACCCTGCGTACTCCGAGGTGATACGCAGGGCGCTGGAGAAGGGTGGTGTGGTGATCATCGACCCCAAACAAGGGTTCATCATCTCTGACCGAGACCTCAGGGAGAGCTTCATGGACGGCAAGGACAGTTTCAATGACCCCGACCAGAGAATACGCTTCGTGTCAGACCAGTGCTGACTGGAACTAACCGGATCTGACCAGAACTAACCAGACCTGACCATTCAGGGGGCTTTGAGGAGGAACTAGTATTTTATACTGTGGAAGGAGAATGCATGCTTCCGCTACCTCGCAGTCCAACCAAGGTGTAAGAAACTGGTACTTTCTACAGTGGAAATGAGATTGTAGGCTATCGCTACCTCGCAGTCTAGTGAAGGTGCATGAATAGAGGAACAGACGGAGTTTGTGAGACAATTCAGACACTTGGAGGACAAATTGAAGTTTGTGAGAGAAAAAAAAAACACGCTTTGGCCTTCTTCAGTTCTTCCGTGGAATTTATTCAATGACCTTTTATTCAGCATATGACAAAACCTCCAGGTTGATTTAAAAAGCAATGAACGATATAAGCTAAGAATGTCATCAGCGTGATGACCAGGTTTTGTTTTCCTGGTGGTCTACACTACTACAGCCTGCTGGAGATGGAAATGGCGGTGCCACAGGAGAGTCTCACGCCTATGCAGAGTTGACTGAACTCAACTACAGTGACAGAAAAAGCTGGAACAATGTACTAATAATTCTCTACTGTAAATATGCTTTACCCATTGTCATTTTCATGACATTTGTAACATTTCTCATTTGCGTGAGAATGATGTGATTGCAGAGGACTGGACACAAAATAAAACGGGACAGATGAATTGACCTATTCCTCTCTAGTCATTAAGTGATGTTTACTGTAATGCATACCTTAGCGAAGGGGATGAAGGTAGGATGCTGTCGAATGTCTGTGGAAAACAAAGGCAGGAGCACTGCTTGAGCGAAACAAGTGGGTGTTAAAGGAAGAACCCATTGGAACATAAACTGTTGTATGTTTGTTTCCATAAAGATGGATTTTATTTCTCCAGAAGCCCTGTGTGCAGATCCCCGGCTCCATCAACACAGGTGGTGCCACTTCCTCCTCTCAAAAACCCAAAACAAATGTCTTTCCTCATCTCTTTAACCTAAAAGGTTAGGCAAGCTTTGTGTGTGGATGAATCCCAAAATTGATAACTTCAAAGGCTTTATTTAGTTCATGACTTTGTTCCCACACTTGTAATAGTGGAAGACAAGTAGCTAGCCTTCACATTGAAAGGTCTGTCTGTAGGAGCACAATGATAAGCCACAAGTTACTTGACTGATTATTTTATTGTGCACTATAAATTACAATGTAAAATCAAACATAAAATGTACAAGGTTAGAAAGAACTAACGACCATAGCCCTTTATTGTGGGACTTTCTGTTTACCTGAAAATACAAAATGACATATTACGCATATTCAACAGATACTTAACATTAGACAAATCATTGATGATTAAGGATGTAATTTGGCACTTTTTGCAATAACTAACTCATATGTAATTGTTCCCATGACAATGATAGACTGTTAAACATGTTAAAGGCCCAGTGCAGTCAAAAAAGTGATTTTTCCTGTGTTTTATATATGCATTTCCACACTGAGGTTGGGATAATACTGTGAAAATAATGATAATGTGCTTTTAGTGGAAAGGCTGCTTAAAAAGAAAACCTGCAATTTCTGCCTGTTTTTGTGGGATGGAGTTTAGGCCTGCCTGGTGGCATATTAGTTAATAGACCAATAGGAAATCTCAGTTAGTTACTAGTTTTCAGTTTTCCCCCCTCCACTCCCACACAGTCCTAGCTAAATTCTTGCTTGAGAAATTGCTATTCGCTAAGAAGATATTTTTGTTTGTTTTAAATTCAAATGGTAAAAAAATTCACAGTTAGCTACTTAAATGTTTCCCAGAAATGATTTTACATTGAGATAAAAATGGCTACATTTGACCTTTAACTGTTAAAACATGTTAAAACAATCAGTAGTATTAATCACAGCTTTCAGCCAGGAGCAACACAGCTTGTTAGTGTCCGTTCTCTTCATTACCTTATATGGCTATATGGTTACTGATTGGTTAAAAGGTCCAATAATAAAGAAATTATTGACATGTCACTCAACAGCATGATATTTACGACAAATATTCTATACGAAACCAGCTTTGTTTTTAACTTCATCCATTTTTTTTACATAAAGTATTTACTATTTTTTTAAATCTCATTATAAAAGAATCTACAACTCTCGTCTATGTCCACAGTGCCCAAATGAGTGGTAATACTGTCAGTCTGTACTCGGCATTGTCCTGATGGTTGGTTAAAGGCAGGTAGCACTGGTGTGAGGGGAAGCTAGAGGTCATGACAGGGGTCAACATGCCTGATCAGTCTGGCTTAGGTTTCTTTATCTGAAAAAAGATAAGGTATGTGGGTCAAAATACAGAACATATACAGTATGAGACCACACACTATTGAATACAGGAACTAATGTGTTTGTAGCACATGTGTGACTATCATGGCATACAGCATATATATATAGCTCTCTATATATAATATATATATACTGTGTGTGTGTGTGTATGTATGTGTGTATGTATGTATGTATGTATGCATGCATGCATGCAGTACCAGTCCAAAGTTTGGACACACCTGCTAATTCAAGGGTTTTTATTTGTACTATTTTCTACATTGTAGATTATGGCATCATGTAGTTACCAAAAAAAGTGTTAAACAAATCGAAATATATTTATATTTGAGATTATTAAAAGTAGCCACCATTTGCCTTGATGATAGATTTGCACACTCTTGGCATTCTCTCAACCAGCTTCATCAGGTAGTCACCTGGAATGCATTTCAATTAACATATGTGCCTGGTTAAAAGTTAATTTGTGGAATTTCTTTCCTGTCAAGTTTCTTCAAGTGCAGTTCCAAAAACCATCAAGGGCTATGATGAAACTGTCTCTCATGAGGACCGACACAGGAAAGGAAGACCCAGAGTTACCTCTGCTGCAGAGGACAAGTTCATTAGAGTTAACAGCCTCAGAAATTGCAACCTAAATAAATGCTTCAGAGTTCAAGTAACAGACACATCTCAACATCAACTGTTTAGATGAGACTGCCTGAATCGAGCCTTCATGGTCGAATTGCTCCAAAGAAACCACTTCTAAAGGACAAAAATAATAATAAGAAAACATGAGCAATGGATATTAGACTGGTGGAAATCTGCCCTTTGGTCTAATGAGTCCAAATTTGAGATTTGTGGTTCCAACCACCGTGTCATTGTGAGATGCAGAGTAGGTGAACGGATGATCTCCGCATGCGTGGTTCCCACCGTGAAGCATGGAGGAGGTGATGTGAGGATGCTTTGTTGGTGACACTGTCAGTAATTTATTTAGAATTCCAGGCACTCTCTCTTCTATTATTCTACAATAGAACAAAAAGTAGTTTCAAAAAATAAATAGTAAAATTAAAGGAAAACCCTTGAATGAGTAGTTGTTTCTAAACTTTTGACTGGATTATGGTTCATTGTTTACCTAGCTAGCTAGCTAATGTTAGCTGGCTAGCTAGCTAGCTAACGTTACATGTATGATCTTATTATTCGTATCTCAGAGTAATTTGCTTAGCTAGCTATAGCCAATGTTAGCTAGCTAACATTGAACCTGGTTGGTTAGCTACTTGCATATTTGCGCTCTGAATGCTCCAAGAGCGAAACGCTCTGAATTAACGAACGGACAATCTGACAGCACAGTTTCAGTCACCAAACGCTCAGGATAACATAACAGCCTAACCAGCTCTGCTAGGGCAAGTAATGTTAAGTAAGCTGTTCTCTCATTTGTGTCTGGAAGTAGTTACCAAGTTAGCTTGGGTGCTTGGCTGCTGCTGTTTCCACAGAATGCTCAGATTAACCCTTAAAGAGATGGGTGGGGCTAAAGCTTAAGAGGGTGTGAACGATGCTGAATGGGTGTAGACAAAGAGGAGCTCTCCAGTAGTAGAACCAAAACATTCAAAGGCCATTTTCTCAAAAGCCAGTTTACAAGTTTATCAATGATCAAAGCAGAATGACTTTCCCACTGTTCTCAACTGTAATGTATGATATACCATTTTGTAGCTCTGAGTCTCTACTTTAAGCCAGTGTAACATTTTGCTTCATAAGACCGATTTGAGCTGGTTGGTCACATATCTCTATCCCTTCAAGAGTGGAGCAGGTAGTCGCCTCCTCTCTGCCGTGACGAGACCAACATTTGTGGCTGCAGAGAGTCACGTGACACTTGATAAGTTGTTGTTCGAAAATCACAAGATATGTTTATAATTGCTAGTGAGTGACAAGTAGGGCCAGGAGTTGTTCCTGACCACATGACCTGACCAGGTAAAACTCCTGGTCCTAGTGCTAAGTAACCTGGTCTGGTCCAGTACCTTAGGCTGTTTCTTGGGCTTAGTGAAGCGGTTCTGTGGGACCACGTTGAGACCTGCATTCTTCAGAGCTGTGATCCTGGCTGCAATGTCCGACACCTACAACAAAGTGCGTAACGTTAACATGAATATTCTCTCACTCAGATCAACTTAAAAGGACTTAAAAACACCATTGAATGTGTATGTTTTCAGGCAAATGTCCACATTATGGACATCTTTCTAATTCTTTCTTTCAATCATTTTATTTTTTCTAGTTTCATTGTGACAATCACCAACATTCAAACATACAATAACATAACATACAATTTTCTAGTTCTAATGTCATCATACCCGAGGTAAAACCAGAGGTAAAATCCCCCGCTTTCTCCTTTTTTCCAAAGCAAAAGTCTGCGTCTGAAATGCCACAAAGGGCTCGGGTCAAAAGTCGTGCACTACATAGAGAATAGGGTGCCATTTTGGACACTAACTAGCTAGCTATGAGACACAGAGGGCATCCAGACTTGAACGCACCTGGAGGTCAGACTGATGCACCTGGGCGGCAGCTGATGCCACCTGCTCCTCCAGGTAGGACAGCTCCAGGTCAGAGGTGGAATCGCCGATGGCCCGGGCACACTCCTCCAGGTCGTCCAGCTCCGCCTCCAGGCCGTACGCCGTGCCCGCCGCCACATACACCTGAACGGCACAATTAATTTGGTACAGACAGATAGACTGACTGTTGGCATTTCAGTTTTATAACATTAACAGAGGTTAGCATCACAGTGTTCTTGAACCCACAGGGAATGTGAAACATAGTGCCTTTGGAAAGTATTCAGAACCCTTGATTTTGTCACGTAACGGCAATCTTCTAAAATGGATTAAATAAATATAAAATCCTTAGCAATCTATACACAGTACTCCATAATGACAAAGACAAAACAGTTTTTTAAAAAAAGAAAGTTTGCTAATTTATAAAAAATTTAAAACAAATACCTTATTTACATAAGTATTCCGACCCTTTGCTATAAGACATGAAATTGAGCTTAGGTGAATCCTGTTTCCATTGGTAGATTCAATTAATTGGACATGATTTGGAAAGGCAAACACCTGTCTATATAAGGTTGACAGTCAAAGCAAAAACCAAGCCATGAGGTCAAAGGAATTTTCCGTAGAGCTCCAAGACAGGATTGTGTCGAGGCACAGATCTGGGGAAGGGTACCAAAAAATGTCTGCAGGATTGAAGGTCCCCCAAGAACACAGTGGCCTCCATCATTCTTAAATGGAAGAAGTTTGGAACTACCAAGACTCTTCCGAGAGCTGTCCGCCTGGCCAAACTGAGCAATCAGGAGAGAAGGGCCTTGGTCAGGGAGGTGACAAAGACCCCGATGGTCACTCTGACAGAGTTCTAGAGTTCCTCTGTGGAGATGGGAGAACCTTCCAGAAGGACAACCATCTATGTAGCACTCTCAGTCCTTTATGGTAGAGTAAATGACACATGCCAAAAGCTACCTTAAGACTCTCAGACCATAAGAAACAAGCTTCACGTCTGGAGGAACCCTGGCACCATCCCTATGGTGAAGCATGGGGGTGGCAGCATCATGCTGTAGAGATGTTTTTCAACGACAGAGACTGGGAGACTAGTCAGGATCGAGGTAAAGATGAACGGAGCAATGTACAGAGAGATTCTTGATCAAAACATGCTCCAGAGCCCGGACTTGAACCTGATCGAACATCTCTGGAGAGACCTGAAAATAGCTCTGCAGCAACGCTCCCCATTCAACCTGACAGTGGTTGAGAGGATCTGTAGAGAAGAATGGGAGAAACTCCCCAAATACAGGTGTGCCAAGCTTGTAGCGTAATACCCAAGACTCAAAGCTGTAATAGCTGCCAAAGGTGCTTCAACAAAGTACTGAGTAAAGGGTCAGAATACTTATGAATACTTAATATTTCAGTTTTTTTTATTCATAATAAATTTGCAAAAATGTCTTTTTGATTTGTCATTATGGGATATCTGTCTTCACACGACTATGCTGCCAATGCTGAATGTCAGGGTCTTAGTGCCACACAATATTTAATTTTTGAAGGTAGTTTTTATTGGATTTTCACTCTTGATGAGATACTGTCCTAATTATTAAGTTGTTTCCCCTGATGACAGGGGATTTTTTTTTAATACATTAGAATAAGGCTGTAACCTAACAAAATGTGGAAAAAAGTCAAGGGGTCGGAATACTTTCCAAAGGCACTGTGTGTTAAAGGTTATACAGACACAAAGACAGACAGGTCTTACATTCTCCTCCAGTCTGCTGAGCTGTTCACCCAGCCTCTTGGTGTCAGTGTTGAGGGGTAGTGAAGCGGTGTAGGGAGGAGAACAAGCGTAGTCACCCCCTTCCACCCCCTGGAGTAGGTCCTCTGTCGCATTCAACACCGTCAGCACCTCAGTGGTGATACTGCGCAGTGACATCGCCGAGTACCTCTGCACACACGCAATTGGATTTACACAAGTTTTATGCAATCCCTAAAAGCCTACGGTCTCTGTGTGGAACAAATCCATTCATGTGAGAACAACAGTTTTAGACAAGCAGAGAAGAGCCAAAGAGTCAAGAGAAAGAAAGAGTGTTTGACTGGTTGACTCCATATCGCGCTACCCCTGTTGCCCAAAACACGGGCAAGATTTCAGTTTGTGATCGCACCTGCTGTAGCAAAGCGGAAAGGATCTGGAGTGTGTTTTCTAGGTCCTAATTGATATGAAAAGAAAGGTAGTATGGTATAGAGGAGCAAGCACAGAGTTAGTGTTACAGCTGTTAGTTGCTTTGAGGTTAGAAATGTCGAAAGGTTAGATCCACAGAATTACATAGCAATTTAGGCATCTCTATGGGTGAAGCGAGGTGCTTTTCGTTTCTTACATTCTGGATCTCCTCTGAAGACAGTATCTCCTCCTGAACACAGGGGGCGCTCTCTTCTGGGTCCTTAGTTCGGTTGCTCTCAGTTTCTTTCTCGTCTGTATTCTTCTCAAAATTCTCCCCTTCTCTTTCCCCAAAATCATCCATCTCCTTCTCGCTTGTTTGCTCCTCTACCTCCCCTCCTTCATATCCCCCTCTTTCTACTCCCTTGCTCTCTTCTTCCAGGTCTCGGGATGTCTCGCTCTTTGTCTGGTCTGATACTTGTTCCTTTCTCTCATCTAAATGCTGTGGTTGGATGCTTTTATGGGTCTCTGTTTCAGCCTGCTCATCTTTCTCTCGAGCCTCTTTCTCACCTCGCTCCACGATACACTCTACTGTCTTATCCGAACTGTCCCTTTCTCTTTCCTTCCCTCCAGCCTTCTCTTGAGATTTGACTCCAGTCTTATCTAAAGTGCCAAACCTGTCTGACAGCTGTTCTAACATTAGCATCTCATTCATTAGATATTCATCTTTCTCTTCTTCTTTCTTAAACTTGCTTTCTCCAACCTTTGTTTGGTTCTTATCCTCTTCTCTCCCTTCTCTTTTGGGGTTCGCCACCATCTCTCCATCCATCTCTACCTCCATCCCACCCAGTGTGTGCTCTAGGTTGCTGATTATTTTGTCAAACATCACCTCTCCCTCCACAGTGTGCACACTTTCTGTTGTTTCTCGCTCTCTTTCTCCCACTTCTGCCTCTCCCATCCCTCCTTCCACCTTTCTCTCTGCTTCCCCTGCCCTCTTTCTTTCCTTTCCTCCTTCAAACATCCTCTCCATCATCCTCTGTACCTTCATGACTCCCTCTTCCTCTACCTTTGTGTCCATCTCTTTGCTTTGCAGCTCTCCCTCTTTCTCACTTTCATCCTCAAAGTCAAAGAGTCTGACGTCTAGTTCTCCGATGCTATCTCTCCTCTCCTTGTTCATCCTCCTCCCTTCCACCTCCATCCCCTCCAGGTACCAGGGCTTCTCTCTCACCCTCTCCACCTGTACCCTCCTCCTCTCTCCCTCCATCTCTCCCCATCTCTCTCCATGCCACTTTCCCTCCTTCTCTCCACATCTCTCTCTGACCCAGTCTGCCACTCTATTGGACAACTTCATTCGGTCTCCTTTTCTCCCCTCTTCCCTCTCTCCCTCGTTCCTTCCCACTCTATCCAGTTCATCTTCCGTAGAGGAGAATTGGGACGCGCTAACGAGACTGGCCAGATCTCTCAACTTGGAGGTCAGTTCCTCTTTATCTCCCTCCATCTCCCACAGTGCCTCAGCGTCAATCTCCTCCCGCTCTCCACCCCCTTCTCCTCCTCTCTCCTCCCTACCTTTCTCCATCTCTTCATCATAGAGATCCACTCTATCCAGCTCGTCCTCTGTTGATGACAACTGCGCGTCATTGACCTGTCTAGCCAGTCTGCACCGTTCGTATGTCAGCTCTTCCTTCTCTCCCTCCCTCTCTCCTTGTCTCTGCTCCTCCATCTCTCCATCGCTGACACCCACTCGGTCAAGCTCTTCCTCTGTTGATGAGAAATGTGTGACTTGGCTAGCCAGCATACGCAACTTTACGGTGTGCTCCTCTCTTCCTTCTCTCTCCCTCTTTTTTGTCCTCTCCTCCACCCGCTCTCTCTCCCATTCTCGCTCAACTCTACCCACTCTGTCCAACTCATCTTCAGTGGATGAGAATTCTGTGCCTCTGACCTGACTAGCTAGCTTGATTAGTGTTGACTTCAGCTCTCCTCCTCCATCTCCCTCCCTTTCTTTGATCCTCTTCTCCTCCTCACCCTCTCCCGCTCTCCCTCCTTCCATCTCGATTTCTATATGCCATAACCGCTCCTCCTCCTGAGTTCCTTCTCTCCTTCCCTCCCTTCCTCCCTCGTCCTCTCCCGATCTGTGCAGTTCATCCTCAGATGATGAGAGGTGTGCGAGGCCGACTTGGCTGGCCAGCTCTCTCAGTCTGATGGTCAGTTCCTGCTCAAGATTGATGGCCACTCCCATGGTCCCTCCTCCCTGGCCTTTAGGGGCCCCGCAGCCGGGGGCCTCCCCCTCAGGACCCCGGGGTTCAGGGGTCAGCGACCTGGAGGTCAAGCCTCCATCCAAAGTCAGAGTGTCTGGGGTGACTGCGCCAGATTGGCTGGTCTTTTTCACACTTAGTTTCTTGGCCAGGGCATCCAGTAGCATGCTGCTATACTCCTGTTAACAGCAGATAGAAGACATAGAAGCTATCAGAGAAATAAAATGGATGTCCAACATGATAAGGGAAATAAGTGTGATTGAGGTCATAAGTGAAAGTGACAGACTGTCTCGCTTTACCTCTCCTCTTCCCTCCCCATGATCCTTTTTAGTCCTCTTCCTCCTTCGCGTCCTCCTGACTTTGCCCCCCTCCTCCAGCTCATCAGCCCCGCTGCTCTCAGCCTCCATCCCCTCAGGGTTAAAGTTCACGTCGAAGATGCCTGGGCGGGATGACCGACGTGAAGAGGGGGTGCAGCGGTGCTCCACAGGCACCTTTCTCTTCAGGATGGCGAGCAGAGGCTTCTGGGGCTTCGGCCCTTGACCTCGAATCTGATCTTCTCCTACCTCAGATTCAGAGTTGAGGGTGTCCGTGCTGGCGTGGTGGTCCAGCAAGGGTGAGGGGAGGCTGTGCTGCTGGTCGTCAGAGGCCTGAGAATCTGGTGCCTCTGACCCCTGGTTGTTGTTGGCGTTTGTCATTTTCCTGCGTATCTCCAGCAGGGCGGCGCCCCAGGCCCCCTCTCCCCCCTCGGCGTCGTCTGAGCCCATCTCATCGTAGGCGGAGATCACACCAGACTCCTTCTCCAAAACGCTGAATACCAGTGACTTCCTCTTGGTCAGCAGGCTGGGCCGAGACAGCTGTGTGCTCTGCTGGGCGATCCAGTTCCCGTCTGGGCTCTTCAGCACTGAGGACGCACCTCCGGACACACACACATCAGGGTAGACAGATGCCACACACACACACAGACACAGGCAGGCACACACACACACAGACACAGGCAGGCACACACACACACACACACAGACACACAAACACAGGGGAGGATGCATTTATCCACCAGTCTTTTACTACAGTACATCAACAATAGGTCATTCTGTTTGTTTGTTTTCCCCCTATTGAACTGTACAAAGTTGCATGAATGTACAGTGCCTTGCAAAAGTATTCATCCCCCTTGGCGTTTTTCCTATTTTGTTGCGTTACAACCTGTAATTTAAATGGATTTTTATTTTGATTTCATGTAATGGACATACACAAAATAGTCCAAATTGGTGAAGTGAAATGAAAAAAAAAATACTAAAAAACAGAAAAGTGGTGCGTGCATATGTATTCACCCCCTTTGCTGTGAATCCCCTAAATAAGATCTGGTGCAACCAATTACCTTCAGAAGTCACATAATTAGTTAAATAAAGTCCACCTGTGTGCAATCTAAGTGTCACATGATCTGTCACATGATCTCAGTATATATACACCTGTTCTGAAAGGCCCCAGAGTCTGCAACACCACTAAGCAAGGGGCACCATCAAGCAAGCAGCACCATGGAGACCAAGGAACTCTCCAAACAGGTCAGGGACAAAGTTGTGGAGAAGTACAGATCAGGGTTGAGTTATAAAAAAATATCCAAAACTTTGAACACCCCACGGAGCACCATTTAAATTATTTTAAAAAGGAAAGAATAGGGCACCACAACAAACCTGCCAAGAGAGGGCCGCCCACCAAAACTCACGGACCAGGCAAGGAGGGCATTTATCAGAGAGGCAACAAAGAGACCAAAGATAACCCTGAAGGAGCTGCAAAGCTTCACAGCTGAGGCTAGAGTATCTGTCCATAGGACCACTTTAAGCTGTACACTCCACAGAGCTGGGCTTTACGGAAGAGTGTCCAGAAAAAAAGCCATTGCTTAAAGAAAAAAATAAGCAAACATGTTTGGTGTTAGCTAAAAGGCATGTGGGAGACTCCCCAAACATATGGAAGAAGGTACTCTGGTCAGATGAGACTAAAATTGAGCTTTTTGGTCATCAAGGAAAACGCTATGTCTGGCGCAAACCCGACACCTCCCATCACCCCGAGAACACCATCCCCACAGTGAAGCATGGTGGTGGCAGCATCATGCTGTTGGGATTTTTTTCATCGGCAGGGACTGGGAAACTGGTCAGAATTGAAGGAATGATGGATGGTGCTAAATGCAGGGAAATTCTTGAGGGAAACCTGTTTCAGTCTTCCAGAGATTTGAGACTGGGATGGAGGTTCACCTTCCAGCAGGACAATGACCGTAAGCATACTGCTAAAGCAATACTTGAGTGGTTTAAGGGGAAACACTTAAATGTCTTGGAATGGCCTAGTCAAAGCCTAGACCTCAATCTAATTGAGAATCTGTGGTATGACTTAAAGATTGCTGTAAATCAGCAGAACCCATCCAACTTGAAGCAGCTGGGGCAGTTTTGGCTAGAAGAATGGGTAAAAATCCCAGTTGCTAGATGTGCCAGGCTTATAGGGACATACCCCAAAAGACTTGCAGCTGTAATTGCTGCAAAGGATGGCTCTACAAATTATTGACTTTGTGGGGGTGAATAGTTACGCACGCTCAGGTGTTCTGTTTCTTGTCTTATTTCTCCTTTGTTTCACAATTAAAAATATTTTTCATCTTCAAAGTGGTAGGCATGTTGTGTAAGTTAAATGATACAAACCCCCCAAAAATCTATTTTAATTCCAGGTTGTAAGGCAACAAAATAGGAATAATTCCAAGGCGGGTGAATACTTTCGGAAGCCACTGTATTGTATCTTGAAACTGTAATTGTCTAGGACATGGAAGACAAGCGAATAAATAATTGAGAAAAAAAAGTGTAATTTTGAAAATGATTAAGCTAGGTGTGTGGAAAGACTGTTGTAATGGTGCGTGTGAATAATGACTAGCAGAGTTGCGGTGGCCAGCAGGGTCTTACTGGAGTTGTCCAGGCGGTCAACACTCTTCCAGTTGGCCAATCCTGCCGCTCCTCCCTCCTTTTTCAGCCCATGCTGAGAGTCCTGGGAAACCCCAGAGCACTGCATCATAACGTTGTCATCCAGCAGCGAGAAGGCAGAGTGAGACCGCTGAGACAAATACAAATAATGATATAGTTGAATCTCTAAAGAGAGGTAAATATAATCAACATAGGCCACACTGTATATACTGTATATATAAACATGTTCTGTACTGGTCTTATGTGACAGACTGGGTTTTGAACCTGGGTCGACTGCATGCCGCAGTTAGCCCTCTGAGCTAAAGCCTAGGCAAGGCTACTGATCACGTAAGGTAGTTCCCTTACACTCCGTACTAACCCATATAGAGGCCTTGGCGCGGGCTGATGTGGTGCGGGAGATCTTGCAGCTGGGGGAGCTTGAAACCAAGGGCAGGTCACCACTCTGGTTGTCGGGGAGCCAGTCCAGGTCATAGTCTGGCTTCATCTCAGCTAGATTCTTCCTCCGCCGGATGATCTAGCATGAAATAAACTGAGTTGAATTCAATTGTATTGAAATGAATTGAAATGAAATGAAATTGGACATACTTTCTGCACAATGGTTGTGGCCAGTTCCTCAATCAGCTCTTCTCTGTGGTCTCGCAGATACCTTGCCTCGCTCTGCTTGTCCTAGTCAGAACAACAACGAAGTCAGCCAGACAGTCAATAAGATGTTTACTCTTTTTAGACAACTCCATCCTACAGAATATGTTACCTGACTGTCGGTGTGTCCTTCTGCCTTGGCGATGGCCTCGTCGATGGCCTCCTCTGCCACCCTCAGTGCCACCGTCAGGGTCTCTGCCATGCTGTGCTCTGAAAAGGGATGGGGACATAACCAAGAGGTTTCTTTAGATTAAGGTCTGTCTTGCTATACACTCACCAGCCAGCAGAGGGTGGTAGTCTGTCTTGCTATACACTCACCAGCCAGCAGAGGGTGGTAGTCTGTCTTGCTATACACTCACCAGCCAGCAGAGGGTGGTAGTCTGTCTTGCTAGTGGTTTGTTTGTCTTTTTGGAAAACTTTTTTTGTTTTTATTTATTTTTGTAATTGTTATTTTTCAGAGGGGGGTCACATGTACAACAAAACAAAAAATGAAGGTAACCCCGATTCATTGATCCATTATAAAGATCAGTCCTTTCTGGAGCCCAGATAATTTATTTATAAATCCCATCATTAGATGATTCGGTAGCTGACCTAAGTTGTAAATATGGGAGAAAAAAAGAAGGAATTACCCAGTAATGTGAATGTATTTTTCAAATCTTGGAAAGTTCTCAAACCATTACTGTCCATGATATCAGTAAGGGTTCGGATTCCACATTTGCACTACTGGGGGGATGCAAAAGGCCGCCCTCCAGATCTCAATGCATTGTTGTGAAATATTGGAGTACGGGCATGACATTTTGATTCCCAGTTACATTGTTTTTCAATTTTGCACCAAATCGAAAGTGTGAGCAATAGTAGCACCAAATCGTAATTTACATTAAGGGATAGATCAGTGAAGATCACCTATTCCGGGGCAATCTCTATATACTCAACCAGGAGGCAGAATAATAATGTCTGGAACAATTTAAGATGGGGCAAAATGCTAGAGCCTGGAAATACAATTGAAAGTTTGGTAAAATATAGTCCTCCTACGTCTTTCCCTCTTTGTAAATGTACAAATTGTATCCGGGATCGTTAACCTTGCCATATACATTTTTATACCGCACTATGAATTTTATCCAAATAGCCAGAAGGGGGAGCCACGGGATGCATTTAATTACAGAAATTCAGCCATGGCAATATTGATTTTGAATATAGATATTCAGCCAGTGAAAGCAACTGGGATATTATTCCATCTACTGATGTCGGATTGAATTGATTTGAGCGTTCTGTTCAAGTTTTTGGCAATGGTTTAATCTAAAGAAGGAAATATATCTACTCCCAAATATTTAAAATGGGGAACGATTTGGGATTCCATAAGTAGAGATGGAGTCCTCCATCAGGTTCCATAAGTAGAGATGGAGTCCTCCATCAGGTTCCATAAGTATAGATGGAGTCCTCCATCGGGTTCCATAAGTAGAGATGGAGTCCTCCATCGGAGTCTTGAGAGGCAGAAGAGCTGATTTGGTTAGATACATTTTATAAATTGAGATTAAAGCTGAATGTATCTATGATCTTCAATGCGTTTGGGAACAATTGAGATACAGTGTCTATATATATATAGTGAAATGTAATTTGCATATAAGGAAATTAAATGATCAGTAGAATATATAGAATTCTGTGTTATTTAAATCGTTTGCCAAATTGCCTGGGCCAGGGGATCCATGGATAATAAGAACAGCAGAGGTGAAATTGGACCTCCTAGTCTGCTGCTTCTAGTGATCCTGAACGGAGCAGAGCAGATATTGCCTCGAGTGACGCAGCGGTCTAAGGCAAGGCATGTCAGTGTTAGAGGCGTCACTACAGACCCTGGTTCAATTACAGGCTGTATCACAACTGGCCATGATTGGGAATCCTATAAGCACAATTGGCCCAGCATCGTCCAGGTTAGGGTTTGGCCTACAGTCTTAGTAAATAAGAATTTGTTCTTATTATTGAAAGAAAAAAAAAACATGGCTGAGGAATTGGCATATGGTATTTTAATCATATTACTGAAATTGTTGTCAATTCCAATATGTTCCAAGACTGACCATTCTAGTTTATCAAAAGCTTTTTCTGCATCAAGAAATAATACAGACCAAAGAGCTGTTGTTTCTGTTGATAGAGTCGATGGGAAGTTATCCGAGGTTAAACGCTTTTTAACAAACCCACTTTGGACCGTGTGGATCAATTTAGGTAAATTACATGCTGACCATACCGCCCGCATTGCGTGCTCTAGCGTTGCAAAATACATTTACACATACAGTACAGGTTATTCAATCATTGCATCCACACTGCTTGCTCACGTCCACGAGTCTGTGTAGCCAGGCGGTAAAGTAGAACTTGCTTCTATTTGTGAGGCTTGATGCGCTGCAAGTCCTGCCTCTCCCATCTCCTCATTGTTTTTTTAGGAGTATATCGCCACATGGGTGATTGAAAGATGAACTGAGGCCCACACTCCAGTCCAGTTGGAGGCAGTAATGCACATTAAAGTTGGTTGTCAACTGCCATATAAAGTCCAAATAAGAAGACTGAAAGAGGAGAGATTACTAACTCATTATCTGTGGATTAATTGTCGGAGTAGAGGACCTTATGCATTTCAGGTAAAATAACAACCCAATGTTTGTATCCCAGGACAAATTAGCTAGCAACAGCAAGCTAGCTAGCTAAATTGCCATGACTGTTAAATGCTTTTCGACCAGTCCCCAAATTAATATAGTTGGTTCAGAGTTAGTTTTGATATTTCAACCTGGGTGTCCTGATCGAGTCTGGTATGGATGGACAAAATCAACATGCGCGCACGCCTGGTGTAGTCAGCATGTGAGTCTCGAGACGCGACGCCAATATTTTATAAACATTTCATATCTGGGATTATCAAAGATAGAGGACTATAGTGAAAACACTATGTGACATCCTTACCTTTTTTTTAATAAGAGCGAAATTAGTGCCGTGTTCACATCTCTCCCAAATTAACATTTAAGAACGTCTGTATTAATCATTTAATAGTGGACCTAATTGATTCCAACATTTTAAATAGACTTCAGTTGGAATACTTTCCCATCCAAGTGATTTGCCTATGTTCATGGTATCCAATGCCCCTTTGAGTCCATTGAGACAGGTTTGGGCTCCCAACAAGGTGGCTTCCTTCCTCTTGAGAGGAGTTCTTAAAAGGTGCAATATGCAGAAATCGCTCTGCCATTTCCTTGTATCAAAAGTTTGAATAGTTCGCCAACTTTTCTGTTTATGTGGCAAACCAAGCATAGTGTTTGTACCATCTAAATACGTTTATAAACTAACATATTGTATTTTCAGCTGTTTGAAGCTGGTGCACAAAACTGAAAGTAAAAGAGGCAAAAATGAAACTTAAGAACGGGAAGCATAGAAATAAAACAGATCTACCAGTTCTTAGACTTGCTTTCAATGAGAATGACAGATCTATAGCTCATAAATACATTTTAACTATAAAACAACGTGAGCAGGTCTCATTGCCAACAATAGCAAAGCGAGTTGGTGCCACAGTGCTCAATAGAACTAATAGGAGCTGGCAGGGTGAAAAATACACTAAAATAAGGCCTGTTTTTTCGCGATTACTTCAAAACGACGGCAAGCAGCTGAGAAATATGGTCATATTATGAAACTGGGCTCCACGGCGGATGCAATGAACTAGTTTTTATCAGAAAAGAACGTTGTTAAAACTGTCATGTGTCCAGCCTACCTATTGGGTAACTTTAGCTAGCTATGACAATCAGTTTGTATTGCTAGTTAAAGCTTGCTGTTAGCTAGCCAGCTGAAGTTAGATGGCTGGCTAGCTACAGTAGTGAAAATTCCTTGTATGAACTGTGCGTAGTGATATCTCAGAATGCCATTACTCATCTATCGTATAAAAATGCAAAAATATTTGTATCTGGAATCGGCATCAATCAGTAGAACACGCCTGACTCTAATCCACCAGTTATACAGTCATCAAAAAGAGAGCTGGCCCAAGCAAGCAAAGGCAGTAGCACAGTCATCAACTACATGCACCATTTCTTCACCAACTACGGAGTTGGGAAAACACGTGTGGACCTAAATTGTGATAACTGCAGTGGCCAAAACAACAACATGTTGGTGCTCTGGTATTGTGCCTGGCGGACAATGCACAAGCTCCACCACAATCTGGACCTTCACTTCCTGATCACAGGCCATACCAAGCAGCGCTTCAGAAAGACCAGAGTGAACACTGTCTGAGATTGCTGGTGTTGTGAAGGACAGCACTGTGACAGGGGTTAACATCCCACAGCTGGTTGGACTGGAGGATGGTACGGTGCTGGTGGAAAGCTACGGCTGGCAACAACACCTGACTCTGTACTTCAGGCCTCCTCTACAGATCAAGCAGTACCAGCAAAAAAATTCATTGTATGAGGTTATTCTTATCTAAACTTGGGAGGTGAATTGATGTTGTGCAGGGTTGTAATGTCTTCTGATTTTTTGTTATTCCCTGTTTTACAGCTTCAATGCTCTGGAGCCTGGTGTTGTTGCCAAGGAGCGTTCGGACTGTCGGGACCCGGTTTCAGCTGAATTGCATCCTTCCTCCTATAGATGGTCAGCCTGTAAAGCGCCACCTGGACTGGACACAAGCTATCTTTTTGACAAGATCAGACAATTTTATGATGAAGAGTTTATGGACATCACATGCCCTGCACCAAAGTCAAGGGCAGGACAGCAACAGGCTCTCCGAATATAGATTCCCTTGTTCATGCGTGGTTTGGGCGGACCAGTCATTAGCACTATCTGCAGTGGCTCTATTAAAATGACTCTGTTATAAAACACACACGATATACGTTGCTTCTACTATTTTTTTTATCATGCTGCTCAGCCACTTTATCCCTGATTGTATGCATATAACTACTTCGTCTATCACTATAATATGATTTTGTGACATACCACAAAATATCATGTGATTGTATCAAGTGTCCATCACATAAAAATATGGCGCATGCATCTGTTTATGTACTGTACATGTTCACCTCACTCTGGTTTCAACTCAGGTTGCATGGTCTTATCTTGTATGGAATACTATGTGATAAGTGCATGTGTAACAGTATATAAAGTATGCTAATGTACTGGTGTGAAGGCATTTGGGCAGTGGTGTAAAGTACTTAAGTAAAAATACTTGAAAGTACTACTTAAGTCGTTTTTTTGTGATATCTGTACATTACTATTTTATATTTAACTACTTTTACTTCACTACATTCGTAAAGAAAATAATGTACTTTTTACTCAATACATTTTCCTTGAGACCCAAAAGTAGTTGTTACATTTTGACAGGAAAATATAACCAGAATATAAAGAGTGGGAGTCCCTGGTGCACAACTGTGCAAGAGGACAAGTACATTAGTGTCTAGTTTGAGAAACAGACACCTCACAAGTCCTCAACTGGCAGCTTTATTAAATAGTACCCTCAAAATACCAGTCTCAATGTCAACAGTGAATAGGCGACTCCGGGATGCTGACCTTCTGTCCTGGTGTCTGTGTTCTTTTGCTCATTTTAATATTTTATTTTTATTGGCCAGTCTGAGATATGGCTTTTTCTTTGCAACTCTGCCTAGAAGGCCAGCATCCCAGAGTCACCTCTTTACTGTTTTACACATTTTACAGACACAACCTATTTTTCAATAGTTATATTTTGTTTGTTTTTAGTCCTTCCTCTATTTTTGATGTCAATCAGTTCTATTTGTAACTGTGCTATTTCACAAAAGTTCTGAACCTATATACATTTTACAGACCCTGTATGTTTTACATTGGTTATCTTGTTATTAGTCCCACCTTTCAGCTCCATTCAACCTATCCCATTTTGGATTTCTATTTGCCATATATTTTTAACTGTGCAGTACAAAAGTACTGAACCTTTCTATTCTCATAGTTTCTACAGATTGTAAATTAAAGATAAAAAATGTTGCTAAAATCATTATTATATTATTGATCGATTGACTTTGACTTTTCAAATCACCCAGTGTTGCTATCTGCAGTGTTAGTTCTAGGTAAATGTTGCAATTCTTCAGCCATTCCTGGACCTGTGACCAAAAACAAACTACATATGGACAGTACCAAAATAAATGATCTAATGACTCTGCCTCCTTGCAGCAAAATCTGCAGAGCTGCAAAGATTGTATCCCCCATATATATAACATTCTATTAGTTGCAAGAATTTTGGACAATAATTTAAATAGAAAAATTCAAAGTTTTGAATCTGGCTTTGTTTTGCGTGTCAATTCATAAACCATGTGCCATGGAATCGGTACACCGAAAATCTCTTCCCAACTATTTTGCAATTTAAATGGCACCCCTGTCAATTCTTTGGTCCTTAAATGAAACTGGTATATATTTTTAGTTATCACAATTTTCTTTAACCATTTTTGGTCTTTAATGCAGGGCAGACGGACAAGTTCCTTACCTTTTCCCCCTAGACCTGCTATTGTTACTTGCCATACAGTAAACGTCCCACACCTTAATGTGATGTTATATGTTGACAATAATTTGAAAATAAGTAAATGTATAGTTATTTTGCAAAAGAAAAGCCACGAGATAGCCACCATTTATGATGCATGTCACCGGAACCGGAAGTTATTTTATGAACAAAATGATAATAATGATGGGGGTGCTTATATTTGTTAACAAATATACACAAGTATGTAATGGAAATAGTTATTTTTGTATATCTCCTTGAGATACCTCAGAGAGGTCACAGCCAGGGATCAGCCATTATGGACAACAACCAGGGTTAAGTGCCTTGCTCAAGGGCAGATCAACAGATTTTTCACCTAGTAGACTCAGGGATTCAAACCAGCAACCTTTCAGTTACTATCCCAACATTCTAACCACTAGGCTACCTACGGCACCCCTATCTGTTCTTTCAGTAAAGACATGAAATGCTTTAGAAGGGGAAAGCCAGAAGCCTACCTTCACTCTGTCTGTAGAAGGCGTTTTCACTACAGACGCTGCCCTCGTTGCCGATGCTCTCCTCATACGTGCTACCCTCTGCAAAAAGATACAACACACAGGGCATGGGTCATGTTCAGTAGGTCACAATGTAGCAAAAAGGTGTGAACAGGAAAATAAAATGGGTATTGGAAAACTTAAGGCATTGGACAACTTTGTCTGTTTCAAATAATTGTCTCCTGTTATGTGCGTAAACCTCTACTGGATTGGTGGGTCCCCCGCGGGATGGTTGAGCTAACGTAGGCTAATGTGATTAGCATGAGGTTGTAAGTAACAAGAACATTTCCCAGGATATAGACATATCTGATATTGCCAGAAAGCTTAAAATCTTGTTAATCTAACTACACTGTCCAATTTACAGTAGCTATTACAGTGAAATAATACCATGCTATTGTTTGAGGAGATAGCACAGTTATGAACAAATTAGGCACATTTGGGCAGTCTTGATACAAAATGTTGAACAGAAATGCAACGGTTCATTGGATCCGCCTAAAGCATTGCACATACACTGCTGTCATATAGTGTCCAAAATCTAAATTGCGCCTGGGCTGGAATAATACATTTTTGGCCATTCTTTTGCATTTCAAAGATGATGGTTTAAAAGAAAAAAATGTAAACGCATGTTAGTCTGGGACAGTTGTGGGATGCGCTAGCTGGCAAATTAATACAACCACTAGCATCAAAAAAACTTTAAGCAAATGAGCCTGACGCAACAGATGAGAATGTTTAGCTTTAAATATTGATAAACTTTTAGGATATTTCTTCACCGTATAAGCGTAGCAATTCGCATATGGCAGTAGCTATAAGCGCAAATGTTCCATTAGCAGGAAAACACAGTTCTCAAAAGTGACCTCAATTACGAATGTGCATGCATTGATTTTATTATTAAGGTGCATTTTTATGGTGAAAATTATCTTCCCCAAACTTGAAACTCACATGTTTCATTTGGCCACTTCAGATGTGATACACACCTTATCAAAACATATAGGCCTATGGGCTAGGCTACATGATTTGAAAAAGGTAGCAAAAAAAGACATGCGCTGTTTCTTCCCTTAAGCCAGGCATCATTCACAATCACACATCACACTATCCTTGATATAATCTTGTCTTTACATATACTAAATAATATATGTGTGAAATTTGATTGGATTTAGAATGGACCATTATCATGCACCTGTCTCGAAACAGGGGCAGCGGAAAAATACATGTCATCTATGCACTTAAATAGCGAATGGTTCATTTTCATGCCAGCCAGGTAGGCTATACTCCTGTTGTATAGATAAGCAATGTGCTTAATATTAGGAAAGTTGAGAAATAAATATTGTAAGCGCTGAGTAGCATCAGAGATTGCAGAAACCTAATTACCATGACTAAATGTGAAGTGGAATTTGACTGCCATCATGACTGGTGACCGTCGGTGTGGCGGTATTACAGTCACCATAACAGCCCTAGTCATACATTCTCATTCTGCTTTGAGCTCTATTCAGGTCCTCTAAATATGCACATAAAAGCTGAGGTTATTTGTTGTTATGTAACTGCATTACTGGGTCTTGTGTGAGGCATTATCAACCTTATCCCTGGACTGCGTGTGCCCAGTGTTAATGTAGTTCAGAAGTGGATTGGGGAAGTGGATATGGTCATTTCCAGTCCTTTTAAGGAGGAAGGCAGTGAACTTGAGTGACATGAACTAGATTTGAGAACAAAGCCTCATCCTGTTTTCTTTGCGACTCTATTGCTAACTGGCTGTGTATTGGGGGTCACACACACACACACACACACACACACACACACACACACACACACACACACACACACACACACACACACACACACACACACACACACACACACACACACACACACACACACACACACACACACACACACACACACACACACACAGTCCCTCAAATCGTTTGGAGAAAATATCCTTTCAATTTTATTCAGCTACGTTCAATTGCATTCTTCATACTATAAAATAACATAAAATAATTTGATTTTATTTATTTTTTATTTCACCTTTATTTAAATTTAACTGGTTTTAACTTGCTTGACCATTGATGTAGGTCATATAACTGTTTGTTACATGCAATATGCTATGTGGACTCAATTTTGTGATGAAACAAAGGTGTGGTTGAAATTATTCTGTCACTGTGTCTTCTTATTGTCTCGACTTTAGGCCTATATATCATGGCCGCAAGGCATATGAACTAACAGGTTATAGAACAAACAACGCAATTATCACAACACATGAGTTGAAATATGGCTTTTGTTTCTGGCTTGGCTTCCTCAGTGATTTTACCCGCTACTGTGCACAAAGTAATTTAGTCCGTGTGACCATGAGCAAGTGGTCTTGTTTCAATTCAAATTATTTAGTATTTTCCATCTGAGAATATCACAGAATATCATATATATATATATATGACCCCTGTTACTGCAAATATCTCCGTGGCCAAAGCTGTCCTGCCCTTCCCCTGAAGGTTCTGGAGCATAGTAGGCTTTATGAATATGGCAGAGGGCATTAAGTAGAATGTAATCCACACATGTACTTACTATGTTGTCAAGTACAGACACGGATAATGCATTCTCATTGCATTATACAATTACATTCGAAGAACACACACAGACACACACACAGACACACACACACACACAGACACACAGACACACACACACACACACACACACACACACACACACACACACACACACACACACACACACACACACACACACACACACACACACACACACACACACACACACACACACACACACACAGAGAGAGCTTTATGACTATGGCATTAAGTAGAATGTAATCCACACACTAATAATAGTCACACAATTGAGGTATTCACATTGCATTCTACTATTACATTCATATAACACAGATTTTGGCTTCTGTTCCTAAACTCAGTGTGGCCTATACACACACACACACACACCCACCCACCCACCCACCCACCCACCCACCCACCCACCCACCCACCCACCCATCCACCCACCCACCCACCCACCCACCACCCACCCACCCACCCACCTCTTGACCTGAAGGCAATCAGACCTCTCTAATTCCCAAAAGTTTTGGGACACTGTAAAGTCCATGGAGAATAAGAGCACCTCCTCACAGCTGCCCACAGCACTGAGACTAGGAAACACTGTCACCTCCGATAAATCCACGATAATTGATCATTTCAATAAGCATTTCTCTACGGCTAGCCATGCTTTCCACCTGGCTACCCCAACCCCGAACAACAGCTCTGCACCCCGCACAGCAACTGGCCCAAGCCTCCCCCCGCTTATCCTTCACCTAAATCTAGACAGCTGATGTTCTGAAAGAGCTGCACAATCTGGATCCCTACAAATCAGCTGGGCTAAACAATCTGGACCCTCTCTTCCTAAAATTATCTGCTTGCATTGTTGCAAGCCCTATTACTAGTCTGTTCAACCTCTATTTCGTATCGTCTGAGATTCCTAAAGATTGGAAATCAGCCGCGGTCATCCCCCTCTTCAAAGGGGGAGACACTCTAGACCCAAACTGTTACAGACCTGTATTCATCCTGTCCTGCCTTTCCAAGGTCTTTAAGAGCCAAGTTAACAAACAGATCACAGACCATTTCGAATCCCACCGTACCTTCTCCGCTATGCAATCCGGTTTCCGAGCTGGTCACAGGTGCACCTCAGCCATGCTCAAGGTCCTAAACGATATCATAACCACCATCGATAAAAGACAGCACTGTGCAGACGTCTTCATCGACATGGCCAAGGCTTTCAACTCTGTCAATCACCGTATTCTTATCGGCAGACTCAACAGCCTTTGATTCTCTAATGACTGCCTCACCTGGTTCACAAACTACTTCTAAGAATCTTTGGACACTGTGTTAACAAACCTGCAAACGAGCTTCATTGCCATACAACACTCCTTCCTTGGCCTCCAACTGCTCTTAAATGCTGGTAAAACTAAATGCATGCTCTTCAACCGATCGCTGCCCGCACCTGCCTGCCCGACTAGCATCCCTACTCTGGGCGGTTCTGACTTAGAATATGTGGACAACTATAAATACCTAGGTGTCTGGCTAGACTGTAAACTCTCCTTCCAGACTCATATTAAGCATCTCCAATCCAAAATTAAATCTAGAATCGGCTTCCTATTTCGCAACAAAGCCTCCACTCATTCTGCCAAACATACCCTCGTAAAACTGACTAACCTACCGATGCTTGACTTCGGGGATGTCATTTACAAACTAGCCTCCAACACTCTACTCAGCAAATTGGATGCAGTCTATCACAGTGCCATCCGTTTTGTCACCAAAGCCCCTTAAACTACCCACCACTGTGACCTTAAAGCTCTGGTTGGCTGGTCCTCGCTACATATTCGTCGCCAAACCCACTGGCTCCAGGTCATCTATAAGTCTTTGCTTATCTCAGTTCACTGGTCACCATAGCAACATCCACCCGTAGCATGCGCTCCAGCAGGTATATTTCACTGGTCATCCGCCTTTCCTTCCAGTTCTCTGCTGCCAATGACTGGAACGAATTGCAAAAATCACTGAAGTTGGAGATTTACATCTCCATCACTAACTTTAAGCATCAGCTGTCAGAGCAGCTTACCGATCGCTGCATCTGTACACAGCCCATCTGTAAATAGCCCATCCAACTACCTACCTCATCCCCATATTTGTTTTTGTTTTTCTGATCTTTTGCACACCAGTATTTCTACTTGCACATCCTCATCTGCACATCTATCACTCTAGCAATTAACTAGTGTTAATTGCTAAATTGTAATTACTTTGCCACTATGGCCTATTTATTGCCTTACCTCCCTCCTTACTTCATTTGCACACACTGTATACATATTTTTCTATTGCGTTATCGACTGTACGTTTGTTTATGTGTAACTCTGTGTTTTTGTTTTTGTCGCACTGCTTTGCTTTATCTTGGCCAGGTCGCAGTTGTAAATGAGAACTTGTTCTCAACTGGCCTACCTGGTTAAATAAAGGTGAAATAAAATCAAAAATAAATAATAAAATGAAAATGGATGGCCCTCCCTTCAGCAATATAAGTAGTATTTTACCTAAATCCTCCCTGAATGCTTAAAATTTGTCCTTTAAGCATGATATGACATTAGAGGTATTTTGAAAGTTGTGGGTTTGCAGACCACTGTGGAAAAGAGTAGGGGTGTAGGAAAAGCATTGCATGACTCTATCATTGTATTTGCCGGCCAGAGAAAAAATGGCATTTTATAAACATTTCATGCAATTCTAATTAATTTGACATATTAGCATCATATTTTTTTTATGCCACACAGATTACCAAAATGACAGGCTATGAATGGACAGACAGATAGGCCTATGTGTTAATCTTATTATATTTCTCTAATGCCAAATCGGTGTGTTTTGTTTGCAACGAAACTGTCCCTGTTTGCAAATAATTAGGAATCTGAGCATGTTACTTTCAAAAGTTAGGCCTACCCTTCCACCCTAGAAAGTGTAGGCCTACCAACGTAGAAAAATGTAAGCTTTAACTGCTGGCTACTCTTCTTCCATGGCTTAACTCAATGAGAGGTTTCATTTTTTCTCCTCCAAAATCTTACGCTAACAAGGGGTAGGCCTGTGCTTCTTGGCCATTTTCTTAAACAAAAGGTAGACATACCCCCTCAATTTGAGTCTTGGTTTTAATGTAACTGTCATACCCAAATCTTTTCACCTGTCCTTGTGATTGTCTCCACTCCCCTCCAGGTGTTGCCCATCTTCCCCATTATCCCCTGTGCATTTATACCTGTGTTCTCTGTTTGTCTGTTGCCAGTTCATCTTGTTTGTCAAGACAACCAGCATTTTTGTGTCAGCTCCTGCTTTTCCCGTCTCTCTTTTCTCGTCCTCCTGGATTTGATCCTTCCTGTCCTGTCCCTGAGCCCGCCCGCCTGACCACTCATTTTGCCCTTGAGCCTGCCTGCCGTCCTGTACCTTTGCCCCACCTCTGGATTACCGACCACTACCTGACCTGACCCTGAGCCTGCCTGCCGTCCTGTACCTTTGCCCCTGTTACTGTAATAAACATTGTTACTTCGACATGGTCTGCATCTGGGTCTTACCTTTATCCGGATAGTAACAGACCTTCACTGACAAGGAGGTAGGTTATTTAAAGAGTGCATGGTGGGTGGAGGAATTGACCAACGAGTCTATGGATATAGCAGCCTATAGCCTAATTTAATCTGTAAAACAGGAAGGCATGCCTCTTATTTCTTAAATAGGAAGAAATAGGCTCCAACACAAAGTCTTGTCGTTGTTAGTAAAGTCTAATTCAAATGAAGACGGTTGCCTACTCGAATTTGCCTACTTTCAGCAACATTAGCTGTCCGTTTCTGATTGATTGTGCTGTGGCTGCTGCGTCAAGTTTTAGCAGCACAACGTTCCTTGAATCTGGCTTATTGAGAGGTCAATACATCATGGGTAGAGGTGAATACATCATGGGTAGAAAAAAATATTGTTTTTAATAAAGCTATCAAAGTTGACCTTCTCATCTTTGCGCTCTTCCTTCTCAAACGGAACAGAACATAAAGTATAGGCTAGTCCACGTGCAATATTTTGTAGACTAGGCCTAATTTTTTGGGATGAAGCCTTTCACTCCTCCTGAAATGCCATTGTAGGCTTACACGGCACAGCCATTGGATGGCAGCACACAAAAAGGGTTTTGATCAGCAAGAGCAGAGCAGCCCGGGGCTCAGGGTTGGAATATCCATTGCAGTGTGTAATGCAGTTGTATTTACACCATCCCAGCAGCTATCTTAGAAATATATCATTTTGCTCTGTGCTTTGCTTCCCAGAGCATGCACTTCGTAGCCCATAGCCTAGGTTATGGATCATTTGACTTGAGACAACACTAAATAGCCTATAGGCACATTTGATATTAAGCGGAGAATCAGAGATGAGGGACGGCATCGGGCACATATCTATTTATAGCTTAATAAGCAATTAATTCTAAAACACTAAGAAATATTGACATTTTATCAATTACAAATTACATGACCCTCCCCTGGACTAGATTATAAAAATACTACACCTTCCCCTTGACTGAAATTGAAAAAGCATGAACCTCCCCATTTTCCTCCATGTAACCATTCTGTAAATGTTGATCCATCCCTAAGATGCTGGAAGATTTGATACAAGCAGAGAGTCTCTGCACTCGTACGGTCGATGCGATTAAAGTTGTGGCATCAGTAAAAAAAAAAACTGTCCAGTCCAGTACCTGTGAGTTCTCCCAGCGTCCCATGCTCCGCCAGGTGTTTTCTGTATAGTGTCTTCAGCACCTTGGCACTACCAAACCTCTTGAAGCGACACTTTACATTGTTGTAGTACCACTCCAGGGACTGGGTCTTCAGAAGCCTGGCACGATGACGACAGAGAGGAGAGAGAAAGGAGGACTGATTAGATGTGGTGATATTACAGTGCTTCAGGAAAATATTCACACTCCTTGATGTTTCCCTAATGTTGTGTTACAGCCTGAATTTTAAATGGATTAAATTGAGATAGATTTTTTTTGTCAATGACTTACACACAATACACCATAATGTCAAAGTGGAATTATGTATTTAGAACATTTTACAAATAAATGAAAAGCTGAAATGTCTTGAGTCAATATGTTTTCAACCCCTTTGTTACGGCAAACCTAAATTAGTTCAGGAGTACAAGTGTGCTTAACAAGTCACATAATAAGTTGCATGGACTCTGTGTGCAATAAAAATGTTTATCATGATTTTTGAACGACTTCCTCGTCTCCACCACACATACAATTATCTACAAGGTCCCTCAGTCGAGCAGTGAATTTCAAACACAGATTCTATTCAGGGACTATTTTTTTGGGGGGGGTTGTAACTTTTAGGACGATTCCATTAGCTCCATTGTTTTGGGTAAGGGGCTAAGGCATTCTGTGACCTCTACTGTCATAACTTTGTAGGGTGTGTATGGGCTTTGCGTGTGTGACCACATGTACTGTACCTCTGAATCAAGGGGACCATGGCCAACACACACACACACACACACACACACACACACACACACACACACACACACACACACACACACAGATCCCTTATCCTCATCTCACTATGTTGAACATCTGCCAACTTATTCTAGTTAGGAGATCTCTGATTGTAGACATATTTATTTCCCTTGAATCGATTGTCTATTTCCTCCCCAAAGGACACTGGGTTAGGGTTAACCCTAACCCTATTTCCCTAACCCTAAACCTAACCCAAACCTTTAACCTTAAACCTAACCTTAACACCTAACTCTAAACCTAACCCTAATTGTAACCCTAACCCCTAAACCTAACCCCTAAGCTTAAAATAGCCTTTGTCTTTGTGGGGACTTGAGAAATGTCCCCAACGAGGGAGAATTTTCATTTGTTTTACTCTCCTTTTGGGGATTTCAGGTCCTCATGAGGATAGAAGAACAAGATCACACACAGACCCACACACACACCTTGTCTGGCAGGGAAATCATCTTAATTCTAGCTGTGTATGTAGGTAAAAAGTCCACAGGTCTAAATCCTACAGTGGAACAGCTGGGCAGAACAGGGCTGCCATTAGAAACAGCTGGTCCAGAGTTTACAGGCCTTCTGTCTCCTCCTGTACAATCGCAGTTAATGACCTGCCAATGACCTGCTCAAATCCAATTATTAGTCACGTACACATGTTTGACAGATGTAGTGAAATGCTTGTGCTTCTAGCCCAGTAATATGTAACAAGTAACATCTAACAATATCTAACAATTACACAACATATACCCAATACACACAAATCTAGTAAAGGAATGGAATTAAGAATGCTAATTCCGGAACACTGTCAACCAATGACACACTGACTGATATACAAATAATAATGAGTATTTATTTATGATGCAAAGTTCTTTGTCGATCAGTCAGTCGGCAGTCAGTCGTCAGTTGACTCTATTGTCTCTTCAACACTCTCAGCCAAAAGCCTGCTTTTCTCTGTATACTCTCAGCCAGTGGTCTTCACGGATTCAGTTGTACCCGAATACCCGAGAGGGTCCGGATTCTGAATTCTAAATAATGTCACAGGTCTGGGTCGGATCTGATATGATTGTCACGGGTCTCGTTATGTGTAATTTTAATGACTTGTCCAGAAGGACCCATGTAGATCCGAACCCGACTGCTGCAGTAGAGAGAGAAAATGTGTCGAATTTATGCTGCTGCTCTTTGCTTTACACTATCGTGAAAAGCAGCTGGGCTTGTTGTTGTTGTTGGCCAACCGTAAGTCATCAAAGTGGCAATAGGCTACTGTCATAGAGCCTCCTTGTGGGGCAAAAGTTAGGAGATACCTAATCAATGGAAGATGTAATTAAGATGACAGAGTTAAAAGTTAAATGAGGAGGATAGTCTACAATGACCAAGAGCCAACAGACTGCTGCTTTATATTCTGAATGGAGTTGTTATTTGTAATTATGAGAAAGTGCATGCACTACAGTCTTTTCTGCTGCTTCCCTCATTCGGATCGGACCGGGTCTGGATCTGAACAGGCCTACACGGAACGGGTCTAGTGTTCCTCGGGTACTTTCGGAACGGGTCTCTATATAAAAAATACATGAAAAATGATGCATATCGGGTTCGGCTGGGAAAGCCCCAGGTCCACTTTCGGAACAGATCCAACTTATTTGACACTACTCTCAGCTAATTAGGCTACCCTTCACCTGTTGCTTCTTGAACCCAGTCAGCCAATGACACACGGTCTCTTGAACACTCTCAGCCAATAGGCTGCTTTCCGCTGCACACTCACACAAACAGTCTTCACCTGCTGCCTCATATAGACTCTTAGTCAATGAACTGCGAACCCCTGTACACTCTCAGACAATCAGACTTCACATATTACTCCCAGCCAACCGTTGCCAAGGTTGACTCACTTACAAAGGTCCCGTTTACACCTGGTAACAGTAGGCTGTACTGTAGGCTGTTCATTTACCTGGCAAAGTCACTATTGGCCATATCAACGGCGATGATAGTCATATCAAAGCTCCATAGTCTATGTAGTCTTACTATTATATGCCCATGGGGCGCAATTATGGTTCCTGTCGCCTAACTCTATTTAGACATACTGTAGCTTATTTAAAACAAGACGTTTTTTTGTTTTATTAGAATTTGACTCAAATGATTCACTGTCTTTTTAGGTCTAAGATAAGTCAATGGTGACTTATCTTGCTAATTGGCAATGTTTGGCCCAAGGCTCATGATGCGTTTTATAGTTGGCATAAGTGTGAATGTTATGTTTAACAATATATTTCCATATTAAAGCCATGCAATTACTTAGAACAATGTGGACTGTTCAATGTATTAAAACAATATGGGATTGCCTTACATTTTGGCATTTTGTTTATGTAGGCTGTTTAACAAACTAGGCTATAATGGACTAACATTGGAGCTGATAACAGAAGACCGTAAATACACAACTTGAAGCAACCACATATTTAGCCAGGGTAGGACCAGGACATCTGTTCACAATGCAGACACAGAGGACAGATAAGAGGCACATTTTAGTACTATGTGTAGACACATGTCTGAAAATGTGGGCACAATCAGAATGTGGACAAGATCAGGACACAGAACCCATGTTAGCGCCAGGTATAAACAAGGCCAGAGAGATGCTGGACAAGTCATGCAGGGCAACTAGCATAGCCTACACAGTTCTTCTGCATCCTGCCTCGTTGAACAGACTCACTAAGACATGAAATCACCACCTGTAGTGCAGCTGCTAGTCTCTCATGACAGTCAAAATCGACTTACTGGGCAGACCATGCAAGAATTAATTCTGGGTGCCAAAATGATGCACCTGCATTAATTTGATTACTCTGTTGTCGTAGATATTTTTCCTGTGCAGCAGAAAATTTAAATTGTAAAGTATTTGAGATTTAAAAAGGCTTCTAAAGTTTGTAATTTTCACTTTAAAATGTCAAAGCATTTACCAACCCCTACAAAAATGTCCATGAATTACAATCCACATAATAATTCACATTTCCTGTTGTTGAAGTAATATTTTCCTGCTGTGAGAAACTGGTCAAATTAAAGTAGTACTGTACATATGTAGAGGCATTGAGTTCTGGAGGAGCACCAACCCACTTCAGCCACAGTTGATGCATTTAATACAGTTGGTCCACAGAGAATCAGAAGTGTTCGACATCTTCAGAGTGCAGTAGCCAATTGTGAGGATGAGATCCTCATCTCTAAAAGACAGAGACATTTTCCCGATATTTACAGTACATTCAGTACATGAATTTTTCCACATTTTGTATTGTTACAGCCTGGTTTTAAAATGGATTAAATTGAGATTGTTTGACATAGGCCTACACACAATGCCCCATAATTTCAAGGTAGAATCATGTTTTTTAAAATGTACATTTTTTATTAAAAATTAAAAGGTTAAATGTCTTGAGTGAATAAGCATTCAACCCCTTTGTTCAGGATTAAAAATGTGCTTAACTAGTCACATAATAAGTTGCATGGACCCACTCTGTGTCCAATAATAACTAATCTCTGTACCCCACACATACAATTATCTGTAAGGTCCCTCAATCACGCAGCGAATTTCAAACACAGATTCAACCACAAAGACCAGTGAGTTTTTCCAATGCCTTACAAATAAAGGAGACATTGAAAATCTCTTTGCGCTTGGTGAATTTATTAATTACACTTTGGATGGTTTATCAATACACCCAGTCACTACAAAGATACAGGCGTCCTTCCTAACTCAGTTGCCGGAGAGGAAGGAAATCGTTCAGGGATTTCATCATGAGGCCAATGGTGACTTTAAAACAGTTACAGAGTTTAATGGCTGTGATAGGAGAAAACTGAGGATGGATCAACAACATTGTAGTTACTCCACAAAACTAACCTAAATGACAGAGTGAAAAGAAAAGCCTGTATAGAATAAAAATATTCCAAAACATGCATCCTGTTTGCAACAAGGCACTAAAGTAATACTGCAAAAGATGTGGCAAAGCCATTCACTTTTTGTCTTGAATACAAAGTGTTATGTTTGGGGCAAATACAATACAACACATTACTGAGTACCACTCTCCATATTTTCAAGCGTAGTCGTGGCTGCATCACGTTATGAGTATGCTTGTAATCTTAAGAACTGGGGAGTTTTTTCAGGATAAAAAAGAAACGGAATGGAGCTAAGCACAGGCTAAATCCTATAGGAAAATCTGGTTCAGTCTGCTTTCCACCAGACACTGGGAGATTAATTCACCTTAATTCACCTTTCAATAACCAAATCTACACTTTAATTTCATATCAAGATGACAGTGAATGTTCCCGAGTTACAGTGTTTACTTAAATCTACTTGAAAATCTATGGCATGACATGAAAATGGTTGTCTAGCAATGACCAACAACTAATTTGACAAAGCTTGAAGAATTTTGATAAGAATAATGGACAAATGTTGCACAATCCAGGTGTGGAAGCTCTTAGAGACTTACCCAGAAAAACTCGCTGCCAAAGGTGCTTCTACAAAGTATTGATTCGGGGATGTGAATACTTATGTAAATGAGATATTTCTGTATTTTATTTTGAATCAATTTGCTAAAATTACAACAACAACAAAAATTTACTTTGTTATTATGGGGTATGGTGTGTAGCTGGGTAAAATAATATATTTAATCAATTTTGAATTCAGGCTGTAACACAACAAAAGGTGGAATAAGTCAAGGGGTATGAATACTTTCTGAAGATATCTATGAGTGTCTGATACACAGTGTGAATACGAGCCTATATCATAAGCTATAATATTACAAAAGAGACCAACCATTGGCTTAGTATTTACAATTTCTAGATGAGCCTGTCTTAAGATATTTACTGTATGCAAAGCAGCATGGCTCATGAATAATAAATGAGGTTAATGAGGGCTTCAACATAACACAGAGGTTGTGGTCCCTGTGGACTGATGTGATTTAACCTAACCATTACTGGACAACCCAGGGTAAGCTCAATTAACTGGTCAACATTAATATGCACATAGTAGCTTGCCCATGAACAGTACTGCATGACCACAATATGTCTTGAACAGAACAAAATATCAAATCAATGGGGAGAAGTGTGGCTTTAGTTAAAACTTTACCAAAGATCAGTGTTACCTAAAGCAAACAAACTGCAACACTTCCAGTCAGAGAGACTTATAGGGTCATAACTATATGACCCTATTTTGCGTTTGCTTAAAATGTGTGTCTCTAGGCCTACACGGGTGATAAACTTAGTAAATGTGTGTCTCTAGGCCTACACGGGTGATAAACTTAGTAAATGTGTGTCTCTAGGCCTACACGGGTGATAAACTTAGTAAATGTGTGTCTCTAGGCCTACACGGGTGATAAACTTAGTAAATATGTGTCTCTAGGCCTACACGGGTGATAAACTTAGTAAATGTGTGTCTCTAGGCATACACGGGTGATAAACTTAGTAAATGTGTGTCTCTAGGTCTACACGGGTGATGAACTTAGTAAATGTGTGAGTGGTAGTTGCCATGTTGAGGTGCGACAGTGTGTGTGCATGTACAGTATGTTGCATAGTGAATATAAAGTAAGTTGACACGGGCGGTGTACAGGTGTCACAGACAGTGACGTCTGAGAGAGGAGACTGTTGAGATTACATGTGTTTATGACAGTGTGGCTACCTGCCATCTCCAGTACTAAATACATGTTAGTCACTGAGGTCGAAGGCTCAACACAATCTCACACAGCGGATGAAGACTGTCACTGTCATTCATCATTGGCAAATAGGCTAACTACAAAATGCACACACACATAGACACACCCACACACATAGACACACACACACACACATTGACACACCCAAACACATAGACACACCCACACACATGGACAATTCTATGACAGTCTTCTATTTCATCTCCAATCCACCATCCTACGACACCTCCTCCCACTTTCATCCCCGCTTATACCTGTACACAGAATCACACATTCCTCCATCCCCACTGACCTCCCTTTCTGACACGCAGAGCAGACCCAGGCTTTGTCCTTCTTGCTGTAGGAGCGGCAGGTCTTGCAGACGTTGTACTTGCAGTCCAGACACGGGCGCTTGGGGTTGACCAGGAAGGTGAATGGAGAGCAGCAGCGGATGCAGCAGCGCTCGTTGAAGCGATGCTGCCGGGAGAGGAGGGAGCAGCGACTTCCCTCCTCATCCAGCTCCTGCTTCAGCTCACTGAGGGAGGATGATGGAGAGGGGGGAAGAGAGGATGAGGGGGAGAGAGGATGAGTGAGAGGGGAGGGTGATTTCCACCAACTGAATTTATCTATTAGGATTTTTGGGGGGGGGAATAATAGTGCAAAATTATTCAGCCCCTTTACTTTCAGTGCAGCAAACTCTCTCCAGAAGTTCAGTGAGGATCTCTGAATGATCCAATGTTGACCTAAATGATGAATGATGATAAATACAATCCACCTGTGTGTAATCAAGTCTCCGTATAAATGCACCTGCACTGTGATAGTCTCAGAGGTCCGTTAAAAGCGCAGAGAGCATCATGAAGAACAAGGAACACACCAGGCAGGTCCTAGATACTGTTGTGAAGAAGTTTAAAGCCGGATTTGGATACAAAAAGATTTCCCAAGCTTTAAACATCCCAAGGAGCACTGTGCAAGCGATAATATTCAAATGGAAGGAGTATCAGACCACTGCAAATCTACCAAGACCTGGCCGTCCCTCTAAACTTTCAGCTCATACAAGGAGAAGACTGATCAGAGATGCAGCCAAGAGGCCCATGATCACTCTGGATGAACTGCAGAGATCTACAGCTGAGGTGGGAGACTCTGTCCATAGGACAACAATCAGTCGTATATTGCACAAATCTGGCCTTTATGGAAGAGTGGCAAGAAGAAAGCCATTTCTTAAAGATATCCATAAAAAGTGTCGTTTAAAGTTTGCCACAAGCCACCTGGGAGACACACCAAACATGTGGAAGAAGGTGCTCTGGTCAGATGAAACCAAAATTGAACTTTTTGGCAACAATGCAAAACGTTATGTTTGGCGTAAAAGCAACACAGCTCATCACCCTGAACACACCATCCCCACTGTCAAACATGGTGGTGGCAGCATCATGGTTTGGGCCTGCTTTTCTTCAGCAGGGACAGGGAAGATGGTTAAAATTGATGGGAAGATGGATGGAGCCAAATACAGGACCATTCTGGAAGAACCTGATGGAGTCTGCAAAAGACCTGAGACTGGGATGGAGATTTGTCATCCAACAGGACAATGATCCAAAACATAAAGCAAAATCTACAATGGAATGGTTCAAAAATAAACATATCCAGGTGTTAGAATGGCCAAGTCAAAGTCCAGACCTGAATCCAATCGAGAATCTGTGGAAAGAACTGAAAACTGCTGTTCACAAATGCTCTCCATCCAACCTCACTGAGCTTGAGCTGTTTTGCAAGGAGGAATGGGAAAAAATTTCAGTCTCTCAATGTGCAAAACTGATAGAGACATACCCCAAGCGACTTACAGCTGTAATCGCAGCAAAAGGTGGCGCTACAAAGTATTAACTTAAGGGGAGGGCAATTTTGGGGCTTCACCATGTTTCATCAAAATGTACAGCTGTGTGTCATCCGCACAGCAGTGAAAGTTAACATTATGTTTCCGAATGACATCACCAAGAGGTCAAATATACAGTGCCTTGCGAAAGTATTCGGCCCCCTTGAACTTTGCGACCTTTTGCCACATCAGGCTTCAAACATAAAGATATAAAACTGTATTTTTTTGTGAAGAATCAACAACAAGTGGGACACAATCATGAAGTGGAACGACATTTATTGGATATTTCAAACTTTTTTAACAAATCAAAAACTGAAAAATTGGGTGTGCAACATTATTGTAAATAGTCTGGGAGGCCATTTGATTCATTGTTCAGCAGTCTTATGGCTTGGGGTTAGAAGTTGTTAAGGAGTCTTCTGGTCCCAGATTTGGCACTCTGGTACTGCTTGCCGTGCGGTAGCAGAAAGAACAGTTTATGATTTGGGTGACTGGAGTCTCTGACAATTTTTTGGGCCTTCCTCAGACACTGCCTAGTATATAAGTCCTGGATGGCAGGAAGCTTAGCCACAGTGATGTACTGGGCCATACGCACTACCCTCTGTAGCGCCATACGGTCAGATGCTGAGCAGTTACCATACCAGGCGGTGATGCAACCGTTCAGGATACTCTCAATGGTGCAGCTGTAGAACTTTTTTAGGACCTGGGGACCCAAATTATTTCAGTCTCCTGAGGGGGAAAAGGTGTTGTCATGCCCTCTTCACAACTGTATTGGTGTGTTTGGACCATGATAGTTCGTTGGTGATGCGTACACCAAGGAAGTTGAATCTCTCGACCCGCTCCACTACAGCCCCATCGATGTCAATGGGGGCCTTTTAGGCCCGGCTTTTCCTGTGGTCCATGATCAGCTCCTTTGTCTAGCTCACATTGAGGGAGAGGTTGTTGTCCTAACACCACACTGCCAGGCCTCTGACCTCCTTCCTATAGCCTGTCTCATTGTTGTCGGTAATCTGTTGTGTCGTCAGCAAACGTAATGATGGTGTTGGAGTCATGTTTTGCCATGCAGTCGTGAGTGAACAGGGAGTACAGGAGGGGACTAAGCACACACCCCTGAGGGGCCGCAGTGTTGAGGATCAGCATGGCAGAGGTGTTGTTAACTATCCTTACCACCTGTGGAGGCCAGTCAGGAAGTTCAGAAACCAGTTGCAGAGGGAGGTGTTTAGTCCCAGGGTCTTTAGCTAAGTGATGAGCTTTGTGGCACTATGGTATTGAACGCTGAGCTGTAGTCAATGAACAGTATTCTGGCATTGCTGTTCCTTTTGTCCAGGTGGGAAAGGGCAGTGTAGAGTGCAATTGAGATTGCATCATCTGTGGATCTGTTGGGACGGTATGCGAATTGGAGTGGATCTAGGGTATCCGGGATCATGCTGTTGATGTGAGCCATGACCAGCCTTTCAATGTACTTCATGGCTACCAACGTGATTGCTACGGGGCAGTAAGCATTTAGGCAGGTTACCTTCACTTCCTTGGGGACAGTGACTATGGTGGTCTGCTTGAAACATGTAGGTATTACAGACTCGGTCAGAGAGAGGTTAAAATGTCAGTGAAGACTCTTGCCAGTTGGTCTGCGCATGCTTTGAGTACAAGCTCTGGTAATCCGTTTGGCTCTGTGGCTTTGTAAATGTTGTCCTGTTTTAAAGGTTTGCTCACATCGACTACCGAGAGCGTTATCACACAGTCGTGCGGAGCAGCTGGTGCTCTCATGCATGCTTCAGTGTTACTTGCCTCGAAACGAGCATAAAAGGCATTTAGCTCGCCTGGTAGGCTCGTGTCATTGGGCAGCTCTCGGCTGGGTTTCCTTTTGTAGTCCGCAATAGTTTTCAAGCCCTGCCACATCCGACGAGCATCAGAGCCGGTGTAGTATGATTCAATCTTAATCCTGTATTCACGCTCTGCCTGTTTGATGGTTCACCTGAGTGGGTAGCGGGATTTCTTATAAACGTCCGGATTAGTGTCCGGCTCCTTGAAAGCGACAGCTCTAGCCTTCAGCTCGATGCGGATGTTGCCTGGTATCCATGGCTTCTGGTTGGGATATGTACGTGTACAATTCAAATCCCAGGGGTGGACATGTGGAATAATAATAACTTTATAAATGAACATGCAAAATGTAATCATGTGTGTCAAATATGTAAGCTGAAAACACTGTATGTTAAAAGCATTGTTTGTGTGTGTATAAGTGTCCCTAACCTTGCCAACAAACAAAGAGCTGTGAATGGATCGGTGGTTCATCAATCAGATCTTTGATGGGCTCAGCCACAGTAACAAGGGGTGATGTATAATGATGAAACAATATTTTTTTTAATAGAATGTTTCTTTGCGACCATCCCAATGACTGATACACAGGAATGTTCTTGCAACGTTCTCATGAAACGTGTCTAGAACATTAATATCTTATCATTTGAGAACATGGCAACCATGTTCTGTGTAGTATGTTTGGTGGGACGTTGAATGAATATTCTCCTAACCCTCAGAAAACTGGACACGTGAATGTCCTTGCAACATTCCCATGAAACGTGTCTAAAACATTCATATTTTAATCGGGAAATGGCAACCATGTTCTGTGTATGTTTGATGGAACATTGATGGAATATTCTCTGAACTCTCAGAAAACTGGACACATGAATGTTCTTGCAACGTTCCCATGAAACGTGTCTAGAACATTAATATCTTATATTCTGAGAACATGGCAACCATGTTGGCACTCTTTTACCAGGTACTGCAGGAATGTGAAAATAAAAGAGAGCCGCACACTCTAGGAGGTCAGATGCAAAAATGTAATTACCAACGTTTCGACAGCCAAGCTGTCTTCATCAGGGTATGAACTGCAGGAATGTGAGAATAGAATGGCAACACCTCAGTGGTATTGGGTAACATAAAACTCAGCTAAAAAAGAAACGTCACTTTTTCAAGACCCTGTCTTTCAAAGATAATTCGTAAAAGGGTTTGAACACTGTTCCCCATGCTTGTTCAATGAACCATAAACAATTCATGAACATGCACCTGTGGAACGGTCGTTAAGACACTAACAGCTTACAGACGGTAGGCAATTAAGGTCACAGTTATGAAAACTTAGGACACTACTACTGGCCTTTCTACTGACTCTGAAAAACACCAAAAGAAAGATGCCCAGGGTCCCTGCTCATCTGCAAGGAGGCATAAGGTTTGAAGATGTGGCCAGGGCAATAAATTGCAATGTCCGTACTGTGAGACGCCTAAGACAGCCCTACGGGGAGACAGTACGGACAGCTGATCGTCCTTGCAGTGGCAGACCACGTGTAACAACACCTGCACAGGATCGGTGCATCCAAACATCACACCTGCTGGACAGGTACAGGATGGCAACAACAACTGCCGGAGTTACACCAGGAATGCACAATCCCTCCATCAATGCTCAGACTGTCTGCAATAGGCTGAAAGAGGCTGACCTGAGGGCTTGTAGGCCTATTGTAAGGCAAGTCTTCACCAGATATCACCGGCAACAATGTCGCCTATGGGCACAATCCCACTGTTGCTGGACCAGACAGGACTGGCAAAAAGTGCTCTTCACTGACGAGTCGCGGTTTTGTCTCACCAGGGGTGAATGTCGGATTCGTGTTTATCGTCGAAGGAATGGGCGTTACACCGAGGCCTGTACCCTGGAGCGGGATTGAATTTGAGGTGGAGGGTCCGTCATGGTCTGGGGCGGTGTGTCACAGCATCATCGGACTGAGCTTGTTGTCATTGCAGGCAATCTCAACACTGTGCGTTACAGGAAAGACATCCTCCTCCCTCATGTGGTACCCTTCCTGCAGGCTCATCCTGACATGACCCTCTAGCATGACAATGCCACCAGCCATACTGCTCGTTCTGTGCCAAATTTCCAGCAAGACAGGAATGTCAGTGTTCTGCCATGGCCAGTGAAGAGCCCGGATCTCAATCCCATTGAGCACGTCTGGGACCTGTTGAATCAGAGGGTGAGGGCTAGGGCCATTCCCCCCAGAAATGTCCAGGAACTTGCAGGTGCCTTGGTGGAAGAGTGGGGTAACATCTCACAGCAAGACCTGGCAAATCTGGTGCAGTCCATGAGGAGGAGATGCACTACAGTACTTGATGCAGCTGGTTCTTTTGATTTTGACCCACCCCCCTTGTTCAGGGACACATTATTCCATTTCTGTTAGTTACATGTCTGTGGAACTTGTTCAGTTTATGTCTCAGTTGTTGAATGCTGTTATGTTCATACAAATATATACACAAGTTGGCTGAAAATAAACGCAGTTGACAGTGAGGGGACATTTCTTTTTTTGCTGAGTTTATATAGTTTCTCCCTCTTAACTCGGATCTCTGAGACCACACTGAGTGTGATGTGTCTTTCAGTGCCTCCGGGCTCTCACTCATCCCTTCATCCCTATATGATATTGTGTGATGCTCCTGCATGTCAAAGGAGAAATTGAAAAGCAGGATGCATAGAGCAAGCACTTGGGGACAGATGGGTAGAGCGAGAGAGAGAAAGCCTTAGCCAAGGTACACTAGCTGCATGGAATGAGAGTTTAGCCTCTTGATGCAATAACAACTGAAAAGGGTAAATCAAATCAAATTTGATTTGTCACATACACATGGTTAGCAGATGTTAATGCGAGTGTAGCGAAATGCTTGTGCTTCTAGTTCTGACAATGCAGTAATAACCAACAAGTAATCTAGCTAACAATTCCAAAACTACTACCTTATAGACACAAGTGTAAGGGTATAAAGAATATGTACATAAAGATATATGAATGAGTGATGGTACAGAGCGGCATAGGCAAGATACAGTAGATGGTATTGAGTGCAGTATATACATATGAGATGAGTATGTAAACAAAGTGGCATAGTTAGTGGCTAGTGATACATGTATTACATAAAGATGCAGTAGATGATATAGAGTACAGTATATACATATACATATGAGATGAATAATGTAGGGTATGTAAACATTATATTAGGTAGCATTGTTTAAAGTGGCTAGTGATATATTTTACATCATTTCCCATCAATTCCCATTATTGAAGTGGCTGGAGTTGAGTCAGTGTGTTGGCAGCAGCCACTCAATGTTAGTGGTGGCTGTTTAACAGTCTGATGGCCTTGAGATAGAAGCTGTTTTTCAGTCTCTCGGTCCCAGCTTTGATGCACCTGTACTGACCTCGCCTTCTGGATGATAGCGGGGTGAACAGGCAGTGGCTCGGGTGGTTGTTGTCCTTGATGATCTTTATGGCCTTCCTGTAACATCGGGTGGTGTAGGTGTCCTGGAGGGCAGGTAGTTTGCCCCCGGTGATGCGTTGTGCAGACCTCACTACCCTCTGGAGAGCCTTACGGTTGTGGGCGGAGCAGTTGCCGTACCAGGCGGTGATACAGCCCGACAGGATGCTCTCGATTGTGCATCTGTAGAAGTTTGTGAGTGCGAATTTCTTCAGCCTCCTGAGGTTGAAGAGGCGCTGCTGCGCCTTCTTCACGATGCTGTCTGTGTGGGTGGACCAATTCAGTTTGTCTGTGATCTGTACGCCGAGGAACTTAAAACTTACTACCCTCTCCACTACTGTTCCATCAATGTGGATAGGGGGGTGTTCCTCTGCTGTTTCCTGAAGTCCACAATCATCTCCTTAGTTTTGTTGACGTTGAGTGTGAGGTTATTTTCCTGACACCACACTCCGAGGGCCCTCACCTCCTCCCTGTAGGCCGTCTCGTCGTTGTTGGTAATCAAGCCTACCACTGTTGTGTCGTCCGCAAACTTGATGATTGAGGTGGAGGCGTGCGTGGCCACGCAGTCGTGGGTGAACAGGGAGTACAGGAGAGGGCTCAGAATGCACCCTTGTGGGGCCCCAGTGTTGAGGATCAGCGGGGTGGAAATGTTGTTGCCTACCCTCACCACCTGGGGGCGGCCCGTGAGGAAGTCCAGGTACCCAGTTGTACAGGGCGGGGTCGAGACCCAGGGTCTCGAGCTTGATGACGAGCTTGGAGGGCACTATGGTGTTAAATGCCGAGCTGTAGTCGATGAACAGCATTCTCACATAGGTATTCCTCTTGTCCAGATGGGTTAGGGCAGTGTGCAGTGTGGTTGAGATTGCATCGTCTGTGGACCTATTTGGGCGGTAAGCAAATTGGAGTGGTTCTAGGGTGTCAGGTAGGGTGGAGGTGATATGGTCCTTGACTAGTCTCTCAAAGCACTTCATGATGACGGAAGTGAGTGCTACGGGCGGTAGTCGTTTAGCTCAGTTACCTTAGCTTTCTTGGGAACAGGAACAATGGTGGCCCTCTTGAAGCATGTGGGAACAACAGACTGGGATAGGGATTGATTGAATATGTCCGTAAACACACCAGCCAGCTGGTCTGCGCATGCTCTGAGGGCGCGGCTGGGGATGCCGTCTGGGCTTGCAGCCTTGCGAGGGTTGACACGTTTAAATGTTTTCCTCACGTCGGCTGCAGTGAAGGAGACTCCGCATGTTTTAGTTGCGGGCCGTGTCAGTGGCACTGTATTGTCCTCAAAGCGGGCAAAAAAGTTATTTAGTCTGCCTGGGAGCAAGACATCCTGGTCCGTGATGGGGCTGGTTTTCTTTTTGTAATCCGTGATTGACTGTAGACCCTGCCACATACCTCTTGTGTCTGAGCCGTTGAATTGAGATTCTACTTTGTCTCTATACTGACGCTTAGCTTGTTTGATTGCCTTGCGGAGGGAATAGTTACACTGTTTGTATTCGGTCATGTTTCCGGTCACCTTGCCCTGATTAAAAGCAGTGGTTCGGGCTTTCAGTTTCACGCGAATGCTGCCATCAATCCACGGTTTCTGGTTTGGGAATGTTTTAATCGTTGCTATGGGAACGACATATACAACGCACGTTCAAATGAACTCGCACACCGAATCAGCGTATTCGTCAATGTTGTTGTCTGACGCAATACGAAACCTATCCCAGTCCACGTGATGGAAGCAGTCTTGGAGTGTGGAATCAGATTGGTCGGACCAGCATTGAACAGACCTCAGCGCGGGAGCTTCTTGTTTTAGTTTCTGTCTGTAGGCAGGGATCAACAAAATGGAGTCGTGGTCAGCTTTTCCGAAAGGAGGGCGGGGCAGGGCCTTATATGCATCGCGGAAGTTAGAATAGCAGTGATTCAAGGTTTTTCCAGCCCTGGTTGCGCAATCGATATGCTGATAAAATTTAGGGAGTCTTGTTTTCAGATTAGCCTTGTTAAAATCCCCAGCTACAATGAATGCAGCCTCCGGATAAATGGATTCCGGTTTGCAAAGAGGGTAGTGTGTGTGTGTGTGTGTGTGTGTGTGTGTGTGTGTGTGTGTGTGTGTGTGTGTGTGTGTGTGTGTGTGTGTGTGTGTGTGTGTGTGTGTGTGTGTGTGTGTGTGTGTGTGTGTGTGTGTGTGTGTGTGCAGTTAACAAATTATAGCTCAATGTCATTAAGCCATTGTGTCATTAATAGACAGTAACTAAAGTACCAGTCAAAAGTTTGGACACACCTACTCATTCCATGGGTTTTCTTTATTTTTTACTATTTTCTACATTGTAGAATAATAGAGAAGACATCAAAACTATGAAATAACACATATGGAATCATGTAGTCACCAAAGTAGCCACCTTTTGCCTTGATGACAGCTATTGGCATTCTCTCAACCAGCTTCATGAGGTAGTCACCTGGAATGCATTTCAATTAACAGCTGTGCCTTGTTAAAAGTTTTGGCCAATATTATTTCCTTCTTATTGCATTTGAGCCAATCAGTTGTATTGTGACAAGGTAGGGGGTATACAGAAGATATCCCTATTTGGTAAAAGACCATGTCCATATTATGGCAAGAACAGCTCAAATAAGCAAAGAGAAACAACAGTCCATCATTACTTTTTTACCTTTATTTAACTAGGCAAGTCAGTTAAGAACAAATTCTTATTTTTAATGACGGCTTAGGAACAGTGGGTTAACCTGCCTTGTTCAGGGGCAGAACAACAGATTTTTACCTTATCAGCTCAGGGATTCGATCTTGCAGCCTTTCGGTAACTAGTTCAACACTCTAACCACTAGGCTACTTGCATGAAGGTTAGTTAATCAGGGAAATGTCAAGAACTTTGAAACTTTCTTCAAGTGCAGACGCAAAAACCATCAAGTGCTTTGTGAAACTGGCTGTCATGAGGACCGCCACAGGAAAAGAAGACCCAGAGTTATCTCTGCTGCAGAGGATAAATTCATTAGCGTTAACTAGCTGTGCAGATGATGATATGCAAGTAGAGATACTGGGGTGCAAAAGAGCAAAAGAATAACAATATGGGATTGAGTTAGTTGGGTAGGCAATTTACAGATGGCCTGTGTACAGGTGCATTGACCAGTAGCTGCTCTGACAGCTGATGCTTAAAGTTAGTGAGGGAGATATAATCAGCTTAGTGGGAGTATCATTTGTTTTTCAAATGGACAATTACCCAAAACACACCTCCAGGTTGCATAAGGGCTATTTAACCAAGAATTGATGGAGTGGAATTGATGGAGTGTTGCATCAGATGACCTGGCATCCACAATCATCTGACCTCAACCAAATTGAGATGGTTTGGGATGAGTTGGACCACAGAGTGGAGGAAAATCAGCCAACAAGTGCTCAGCATATGTGGGAACTTCTTCAAGACTGTTGGAAAAGCATTCCTCATGAATCTGGTCGTGAGAATGCCAGGTGTATAAGTGTACAAAGCTGTCATTAAGGCAAAGGGTGGCTACTTTGAAGGTTTCTAAAATATAAAATACATTTTGAATTGTTTAACACTTGTTTGGTTACTACATGATTCCATATGTGTTATTTCCTAGTTTTGATGTCTTCACTATTATTCTACAATGTAGAAAATAGTCAATATAAATAAACACCCTTGAATGAGTAGGTGTGTCCAACCATTTGACTGGTACTGTAACGATTGTCTGTTGAAGAAGGTGTGGACCAAAGCACAGCGTGGTAAATGTTCATACTTTTAATTCAACTGAATCAACTCAATAACAAAAATAACACAGAGAATGAACGGAAACCAGAACAGTCCTGTCAGGTGCAGAAACACAAAACAGAAGATAACTACCCACAAAAACACTGTGGGAAAAAGTAAACTAAGTATGGTTCCCAAACGATAGACAGCTGTCACTGATTGAGAACCATACCAGGCCAAAACAAAGAAATACAAAAACATAGAAAAAGGAACATAGAATGCCCACCCAAATCACACCCTGACCAAACCAAAATAGAGACATAAAAAGCTCTAAGGTCAGGGCGTGACTGGTACTGTATATCACCAGCATTTGATTAAAACAGGATCACAGGATCTGACGCTAACTAAACCATCCAGTGTTTTATCTCTGAAACTACCTCTAAATCAAGGAGGACATTCTGAATAATAATCAATCTGATGATGAATACAGCTGAAATTCAATCAAGCCACACTTCAGGAAACCAGCAGTGTGTTATGCTGTGTAGAAACTGCACCATCAAGCTCGCCCAATCTCCCCAGCCTGACTGTACAAATCCAGACATAAATGGAAAACAACAAGATTAGTTGATGGTAAGCGCCTGCCCTGTTTACGAGAATCAAACACAGCAGCAGCAGCGAAACTCACTTCCTAATCACTGGGAAAGTGAAGGGTCAAACGTCTGGTTGGAAGATAGAGCGGTGAAGACCACCAACAAGAGTATGCTGGTTATGCGAAGGTTGTACAGCTGTGATATAAACTAAGTGAAGCCTTGGTCTTTACAAACGGGTCATCCTCTGGTCAGTTGCCACTATCTTGAGATCAGTCAAGGAGGAATGAAAAAAAGGTTCAGCTTAAGCTAAGCCTAGTTAGAGTCTCCAAGGACTGAGCACACACTCCTTATGCGGTTTCTACATTCCAGGTTGTAAGGGCCAGCACATCTCTACTACTCTTAGTCAAGTGGATCAAGCCTCCGTGGTAGCTACATCTCCATAATGTTGACACATACCTTATTGCACTGAATGTTGCAATAGATCACGAGTGAATGCTGGCCAGACACCAAAGATTCAGGCCAAGACTTTGATCAGTCCAAAACAATCTAATAATCTTGGCCAAATCCCCATGTTTCAGTTACCACTAGATCGACAACAGCCTCGTGAACCAGCCTGGTTGCGTGATAGCTCACCACTTTAACACAACTCTCAGACTGGTTCTGCGAGGCTAGATCAACTCTGTGCCCATTAGGACAGAATAACTCACTGTGGTTTTCAACAGGGAAAGAGATACAATCTCACCCTGTACATAAGCATGCATTAGCGAGAGAGAGCGAACGAGAGAGAGAGAGAGAGAGAGAGAGAGAGAGAGAGAGAGAGAGAGAGAGAGAGAGAGAGAGAGAGAGAGAGAAAGAACTGTCCCTGAAGGTTCTGGAGCATAATAGAGAGATAGGACAGAAGTGGTGACATTCTAATGTTATTTTAACCCTCTGAAGGCTCACTCAGCAGGGCTAAGGAAAGGTGAGAATGCTTCTCACTGCTCACTACCTCACCAAGCATAACTCAGTACATGAATGCATTTAATCCATTGCTATTGTGGGTATTCAGAACCAACCAAGGACACCTTTTAGTTTCATTCAGTTAGTATCCAATTATCACAAACGGCACACTGTGGTGTTGACGCTTGTATCTAAGGACCTTCAATAGCTGTCATTTGAATTCATACACCCCTACCTAGTTATGCAAATCTGAAAGGACTGGTAATGACTGGATGGGTATAAGCAATATAGTACTGTACAGTAATGACTCTATTTCCCCCTTGATAGGCCATATTGATTATCCCCATCCAATCCTCTCAGATCTCCCCAGGTCCCTTGGGGGTTTGAGATTGGGTGTATACCAGTTTCCATGGTGATTTAGGCAGGAGGTGAGTCATAGTCAAACAGGAAAGGGCAGGCTCTTCCTGTCTCTTGTTTTGGAGACACAGTGGGCCAGAGGCAGGATGGGAAATCTCCTGTGATATCCAATGCCTGGACTCCAGCCACCCATGTCATAGACTGTTCTCTCTGCTACCGCACGGCAAACAACAAGTCTGGAACCAACAGGAGCCTAAAGAGCTTCTACCCCCAAGACATAAGACTGCTAAATAGTTAGTTAAATAGTTAACCAATAGCTACCCGGACTATCTGCATTGACCCTTTTTGCACTAACTCTTTTGACTCATTACATACGCTGCTGCTACTGTTAATTATCTATCTTGTTTCCCAGTCACTTTATCCCTACCTACAGTATATGTACATACCTAAAGTTCCAGTCAAAAGTTTGGACAAACCTACTCATTCAAGGGTTTTTCTTTATTTTTACTATTTTCTACATTGTAGAATAAGAGTGAAGACATAAAAACTATGAAATAACACATATGGAATCATGTGGTAACCAAAAAAGTGTTAAACAAATCAAAATATATGTTATATTTGAGATTCTTCAAAATTGCCACCCTTTGCCTTGATGACAGATTTGCACTCTCTATTATTCTATTTTTTTTCTCTCTGCGTTGTTGGGAAGGACCAGTAAATCAGCATTTCACTGTTAGTCTACACCTGTTGTTTACAAAGCATGTGACAAATACAGTGTGATTTGATTTGACCTAGATGGAAATCTGTGATCCTCCATAACCCATAGCAAGTCCCAACAAGTTGATTACTTTATAATATTGAAAGCCTTCAATGGCACTACCCATGCTAAAACAGGCTTTGTGGCAAGTGTGCCCTCCATCCAACTCTATGGTCCAAAGGTCCAAACTTACCTGAGGCGCTCGTCCTCTTTCTTCCGGAGCTTCATGTCCCGCTGCACCACTTGTAGAACGTGCTCTGCCTCATCGTCCGTCAGTCCCGACATGTCCAGCTTCCGCCTCATGGCTGACTCAGGTACCACTGTCAATCCAACCCCCTGCCCCAATCTGTTGTCTCCACTGAGCTCAGGACAGACTGTAAGTGGATGACAGACATTGGGAAAAGGTCAAAGGGGGACGTTTCTCTTAGATTATGATATAAGGACAGTTTGGGATGTTTCTTCTAATGGTTAAGGTTGGGATTTGAGTGGGTTAAGCTTGTCTTAAGTGTGTGCCTAACGTAGATAAACACAGTACAACAGAGAACTATACTCAGTGTCGTCTCCTCCTTTAGCAAAAGTCATTTTCAGTGAGCTCACTTAGAAAAAAGGGTTATTTGCTGAGGAATAGGGTTCCACCAAGAACTGTTTTCGTCTGAAGAACCCTTTTTGATAAACAACGGTTCATTGTAAGACAAAGGGTTCTACCTAAAAACCTTTAGCATTCTATGTTTCTTTCTTTTATATAGTGCCTGAGCATTAGTGTTGACCTAAGTATTTCAACTTTAAAATCAGGAGTTTGAATAATCTGATAAATATAAAAAGATGTGTGAGAATGCTTTAAAATGGATATGGAAATATTGTGAATGTATCTGGTATTCCCTTAATCACTTTACATTTACAGTACTGACAATTAAACATTTTGCCATGATTTCTGTCTTTCAAATTAGTATTTTCTGTGATTTTATAAAGCAGAGAATAGGTGAATTGAAGGGAGTATGAGTGAACCAGCAGTGTCCCCATGGGGACAAACCGAATAACCATATATGGTTCTACTTTGCACCTTTTTTCAAAGACTGTATCACACACCTCACTGCTGTATCTATCACTAACAACTAGCTACATCAAGATTCAACTAAAACAAATATACAGTTGAAGTGAATGTGAAATGTCAGAATAATATTAGAGAGAACTATTTATTTCAGCTTTTATTTCTTTCATCACATTCCCAGTGGGTCAGACGTTTACATACACTCAATTAGTATTTGGTAGCATTGCCTTTAAATGGTTTAACTTGGGTCAAACGTTTCGTGTAGCCTTCCACAAGCTTCCCGCAATAAGTTGGGTGAATTTTGGCCTAATCCTCCTGACAGAGCTGGTTTAACTGAGTCAGGTTTGTAGGCCTCCTTGCTCGCACACGCTTTTTCAGTTCTGCCCAGACATTTTCTATAGGATTGAGGTCAGGGCTTTGTAATGTCCACTCCAATACATTGACTTTGTTGCCATTTTGCCACAACTTTGAAAGTATGCTTTGGGTCATTGTCCATTTGGAAGACCCATTTGCAACCAAGCTTTAACTTCCTGACTGATGCCTTGAGATGTTGCTTCAATATATCCACATCCGTTTTCGTCCTCATGATGCCATCTATTTTGTGAAGTGCATCAGTCCCTCCTGCAGCAAAGCACCACCACAACATGATGCTGCCACCTCCCATGCTTCACGGTTGGGATGGCGTTCTTCGGCTTGCAAGCCTCCCCCTTTTCCCTCCAAACATAACGATGGTCATTATGGCAAAACAGTTCTATTTCTGTTTCATCAGACCAGAGGACATTTCTCCAAAAAGTACAATCTTTGTCCCCATGTGCAGATGCAAACCGTAGTCTGGCTTTTTTATGGCGGTTTTGGAGCAGTGGCTTCTTCCTTGCTGAGTGGCCTTTCAGGGTATGTTGATATAGGACTTGTTTTACTGTGGATATAGATACTATTGTACTTGTTACCTCCAGCATCTTCATAAGGTCCTTTGCTGCTGTTCTGGGATTGATTTGCACTGTTCGCACCAAAGTACGTTCATCTCTAGGAAACAGAATGCGTCTCCTTCCTGAGTGGTATGATGGCTGCGTGGTCCCATGGTGTTTATACTTGCATACTATTGTTTGTACAGATGAAAGTGGTAAGTTCAGGCGTTTGGAAATTGCTCCCAAGGATAAACCAGATTTGTGGAGGTCTACAATTTTTTTCCGAGGTCTTGGCTGATTTCTTTTGCTTTTCCCATGATGTCAGGCAAAGAGGCACTGAGTTTGAAGGTAGGCCTTGAAATATATCCACGGGTACACCTCCAATTGACTCCAATGATGTCAATTTGCCTATCAGAAGCTTCTAAAGCCATGACCTCATTTTCTGGAATTTTCCAAGCTGTTTAAAGGCACAGTCAACTTAGTGTATGTAAACATCTGACCCACTGGAATTGTGATACAGTGAATTATAAGTGAAATAATCTGTCTGTAAACAATTGTAGGAAAAAATGACTTGTGTCATGCACAAAGTAGATGTCCTAACCGACTTGCCAAAACTATAGTTTGTTAACAAGACATTTGTGGAGTGGTTGAAAAGCAAGTTTTAATGACTCCAACCTAAGTGTATGTAAACTTCCGACTTCAATTGTACAAATTAAACCTTTTTTACTTCATAGGTCTAATGAAATGCTGTGTCTGTGTTGATTTCACAATATAGAGCATGCACCAGGAAGGAATACATGGTGACTCTGCAGTCTTTTGTCAGTGTGTGAGTTTTCTGGTATGCAGGTCGGGCAGAAAGACCTTCCTATCCAATCCTTACATAGCATCATTTGTCTTCCTGGGTACAAACAATGCAGTAGGAGAACCATAAGCATTCCCGAAATGCACACTTCTTTACAAAATGTTATAAAAATGATCTCCTTTTACAGAAGACTGAATTGTAATTAGTCCCTTTTCACTCAGCAATGAGATGCCTTTACTTGAGTGAATGAATATAACCTAATCATCCGTACATTGAAATATTACTGTAGGCTCTGACTCTCTCTTAAATCAAGATACCATTGTCTAGATTGGTTCCAAGTCCTTCATTTCCTCGACGACAAAAGACAAATCATGGTTGGTATTTTGTGTGTACGGGAAACACAAAGCTAAATATTTAAGATGAACAATGATGAATGAAAAGCTCAACTAACGCTCTGTGCTGAAAAACAAGACTGAACACAAGATTACAAGTGTGACTGATTGAAGGAAAACCTAGGTGGGCTACACTGTGCTAGACACTTGTACTCTCAGATTGAACAACACCTTGAGCTGTCTGACTCTTCAGGAGCAGCCAAATACCCCCCCCCCAGACCTGGGTTCAATACAATTTGAAAACCTTCAAATACTTTTAGCATTTGCTTCAGCCTGCCTGAAGTGCCATATTAGTGGGGTGTGCACTTTTTCAACTGTTGTATTGGATCCATTGCACCAGGCAAGGTCAATCAAGCCTAGATAAAGTATTTGGAATGATTTGAAATAGTATTTGAACCCAGGTATGACACGTATCACTGGCTTGTTAATAACTCCTGATTAAGGTACTAACTACAGCAGGGGATTAGGACTGCTCTCAGCACAGCAGCACCCTAAACCCCCATGGTGAGAGAACACACATTTCAATCTGCTAAACCACAACAATCAAGCCATTTTGTAAGGAGAATTAGTACTCAAAGACCTGAATTGCATTTCCCAAGTGTTTCCTTTTCTCTCATTCTGGCTCACAGAGCAACATTTCAAACAACGTTTAACTGTATATGAACTAGAGGACAATCAGGACAGTCAAACCCGAACTCGAATGGAGCTAACGACAACCAGACCTAGACCCGACCCGTACCCTAATGGGTCTGGGTCTAGACCAGACCCGATTGGACCCGAGTGACAAAAAAAAAGAACATCAGCCAAGTTGCCATTCTGGTAAACAAATAGGTTTTATATGTTGGCTAGGCCTTCTATAAATCAATAAATTCACCTTATTAGTGTAAAATAAATATGCTATAGGCTATGCAGAGCTGTGGTCGGGTCCATTAGGGTCTATAAGCTGTAGTTGACTCGAGACCCGATGACAATCAAACACACCCGACCGGGACCCGAGGAAAAAGTTTGAATTTTTGGACCCGGACTCGCTCAGGTCCTGGGACGGGTCTGAGAATCCAGGTTCAGGTGGACCAGTGAAGACCTCTAATACCGTATGTCAGAAGTCCCGGAAGAGATTCAACGGTGTGTGTGTGTGTGTGTGTGTGTGTGTGTGTGTGTGTGTGTGTGTGTGTGTGTGTGTGTGTGTGTGTGTGTGTGTGTGTGTGTGTGTGTGTGTGTGTGCGTGTGTGTGTGTGTGCTTGCGTGTGTGTGTGTGCTTGCGTGTGTGTGCTTGCGTGCGTGTGTGTGTGTGCATGCATGTAGGCAGTCCAAAAGCTGATGTCTCACTCCAACTCTGACATAATAGCGTATGATTACTGATTTACAATCTGTTGAGCTGATGTGAGGAGGAACACAGGAGTCCATTTTCCTGGAGTTAACAGGAAACATTGCCTGCATCTGTACAATCGTGTTAATCCATTCAGTATCTCTTTTGGAGGGGGAGAGAGAGATAGAGAGAGAGATTGAATGTACATTTGTGAATAATTCGATATTATACCAGCACTACCTTGTGATGATAGTGATGAACAGTGAAATCAAATTCATATTAATGATTTGGCTATTACTACTAGGATATTCTGCTTCATCAGTATAGTATTACCATAACTTTGACGGGGTGTAATAATAACATGTTAATTTGTCACTTAAAACGTAGCTTATATCGAAACATTAAAATATAGACAAATAAGTAACTCACCGGTCCGTGCCCTAGGCTTCTTCTTCTCAGTTCCACACGGTACAGTAAGCAAATCCCGGTCTCTGGCCAGCGCGCATTAACACGATTTATAAAAACCAGAAACACTCTAGCCTACATGATCATATCCGTGTAAGTCAAGTCCATTTAATTCTCATTTCATGTTAGACTCTTCAGAATTTCGACTGACTTTTTAGGCAACTCATGCATAAAGCTAGTAACCTATGTTTCAGTCTCTGTACAGTACGGAAAGGGCGGCATCTGGACTACTATCAAGCGCAATTGAGGTTGCAAACACCTGCTAGCGACATGCAAACCGTTATTTTACTGTTTGGAATGAACGCAGCACAGTAGGCTAAACTGTAAATTCATTTGCACAGCCCGTCAGTAATATCACAAAGACTATGCCACAGTAGTTACATTCATCGACAAAAGTGAATATAATTGACCAATACATTTTCCATGAAATGTTTTTAACTGAATGAGAATAAAGTCATCATATTCTAAGCTTCCATCATCTATTTCTAAGGAGCAACTAACAGCTGGATTTGAGGGTAACTTTTCATGGAACAAAGTTTAACACTCCTTAATCACATCGGCCTACTGAACCTGAAATGCAATGAAATAATACACTTGTAAATACAAATTTGTTCGTGGGCACATTTGATCACATTTTAATGTAAGTCATGATCAACCGAATGCTCACTGAAGTTTTTATCCTGGCATCCCTTTCCCATTTCAGATAGCCTTGCTCCTCACACCCTTACTGAACCCAACCAGAAAACAATGCATTCTATACACGCATCAGCCCAGCATGAAAAAAAGAGAGAGAGAAAAACAGGTACTCAACTGCAAGAGATGGTGAAATAAATACAAACTAATAACCAGGAAACTCCACAGCCTGTGACTATATCCCAGAAAAGAAGAGCAAGCTCCTGCTGGAACAGTGAACAGTGAACAGTCACACAGTGAGGTTTCCTGGGGTAAGTAGGCTTTTTGTAGCCTGGTCCCAGATCTGTTTGTGCTGTCTTGCCAACGTGAATGGTCATTAGTGTGACACAGATCTGAGTCCAGGCTTTTTGAGGGAGCCAGTAAAATTATTTTTTTGGAGAATGAAGCTGGACTAATGATTGCTTCATGTGAAACCCAGTCACATGAGGATCCAGTCAGCTGGGGCTGCTGCCAGGGCTTTGGTGTGGTGTGGTGTGGTGTGGTGTGGGAGGGCAAAGTTCACTGGGGGCCTCTGCTGCTCCATGGTATGTCTCTAATCTCTGATGCTTGTAGTAGACTCGGTATCAGAGCGCAGAATCACACCGTAATCATGCTATGCCCCATATACTTGGGGCGGCAGGTAGCCTAGGGGTTAGAGCGTTGAGCCAGTAACCGAAAGGTTGCAAGATTGAATCCTCGAACTGACAATTGAAAAATCTGTCGTTCTGCCTCTGAACAAGGCAGTTAAAACCCACTGTTCCTAGCCGTCATTGAAAATAAGAATTTGTTCTTAACTGACCTGCCTAGTTAAATAAAGTAAAAAATATATACTGCATTAAGTAGTACACTATACTGGTAGTTCAATTGAGAGAGAGAGAGAGGATTGGAGAGCAAAGTGGGTGTGTTGCATACATGCATGAGTGTGCGTTGTGCACCCATGTGATAAAAGTACAAAAGGGAATTGAGTGTGTAGCAGGTTCTAGTGTATCAGCATGAAGCAGGCTATGTGGCTGCTGGGCGTCCTGTGTCTGCAGGTCTGTCTGCTCTCCACCACAGCCTTTTCTGACCAGACAGATGAACAGCAGCCTTACAAACCAACCAAGCCATGGTAAGACATTCCAATCCTCTGTTCTTTACTGGTCAGAATGAACTGTGTTTTTCTACCCACAGAGTTCAATAGAACACAAATATAAATGTGTCTCCATGGGTCTAACAACCTTTGGGGTCGGGGAACATTGTGAGTCAGTGAGGGTTTGTCCAAATAAAGTGTTCAGTTATGGTACATGTTTTAGGCAAATTTACTCGTATCTTCAGATCACATCAATGATATTACTGTGTGCATGTGCGGCTTCAACTATGTGGGCTGACACACATCATATGTTTTCACTCAATTATCCAGGACCTCTGCCATTCAGGACCTCCACACCAGGCGGTGTCAGAAGAAGGCCCTAAACATTGTCAAAGACTCCAGCCACCCGAGTCACAGACTGTTCTATCTGCTGTCGCATGGCAAGCGGTACCGATGCTCCAAGTCTGGAACCAACAGGGCCTTGAACAGCTTCTACCCCCAAGCCATAAGACTGCTAAATACGGTAAAACTTCAATTAGTAGCTCGGGCGTTTATCACTGAACACCAACAGCGCTTATTAGACTCTATGTCCTTAATACACACAGCTTTTGCTCAATAAAATGTTGAAAAGACTACCGCACTGTTTACTGTGACCAGTATGACCTGTATAAACATTATAATACCAAATCAGACTTGCAAAGACTAGGCTGCCTATCATACGCCCCCTGATTTCGTGCTTCAGCACCATTCTCTCACCAGTTTGACCTTGTTGAGCTTTGTAATCCCCCGTAGTTCCAATCAAACCAGATAGAATTCACTATTCAACGTTTGTTCAGGTCCCCAGGACATCGTGAGATGACTTCAATGCCGTCCACTTGGGGCAACTTAACCGTCAAAGTTAATTATGATTGACAGTAAAAAAAAAATCTTCTGTTTTAACAGCCTTACCTACTTTCGCCCATAGACATTCATCTACCCCTGGACAGATGTTGAATACTGAAGTGAGACCGTGATAATCGTGTTGCTAGTTGAGTTGACCATGTCAAACCACACTTCTGTTTCATCCATGGCAAGGGTGTGGTTCTCCTTTCTCTTCGTTTGCACAATCTTTGCGGCTACTCGCTGTAGTTCACTCCTAAACAAGAGAATTAGACCCGGCGTTTATTTGAAACAGGCGCTCATTTGCTGATACTGTATGTGTGTCGATGCCCGGCTAGTAGTTAGTTAAATAGTTAACCAACAGCTACCCGGACCATCTGCATTGACTCTTTTTCTGCTCCTCACATATGCTGCTACAGTTTTTTTTATCTATCCTGTTGCATAGTCACTCTATTCCTAGTTATACGTACATCATTACCTCAATTACCTCGTACCCCTGCACATCAACTCGGTACTGGTACCCTGTGTGTATATGGCCAAGTTATCGTTACTCATTGTGTATGTGTTATTGCTTTTGTTATTAAGTGTTATTACTTTTCTATTATTTCTCTATTTTCTTTCTCTCTGAGTTGTTGGGAAGGGCCTGTAAGTAAGCATTTCACTGTTAGTCTACACCTGTTCTTGACTAAGCATGTGAATAATAATATTTGATTTGAATTGAATTGAATTATAGTAATTATAGTCATGGAGAATGGAAATGTACGAATAGATGAATTGCTATCATATTCATATTTCTGTGAGGCTTATGTTCTGAAGGTTTGTTTACTTCCGATGTTCGTTTCTCGATAACAAATTCCTGTTAACAATGAGGATGCAATTGTTGTATTGGGTAATATCCTGCTGATGTTGTATGGTGTCAAAGATAATACCAACTCCTTCTCTTATCTGAGGGTACAGTTCCAGTGCTAGAGAAGTTACATTGCGCCATTGGGGTTGTCGAAGCAATTGTCATGGTAACATGGTGCTGTCCTCTCTCTACCAAAAACACATGTCATGTTATTCATCCACACGTACAAGAGAGCTGTCCAAGCCTACTGTAGCTAGGCCGGCTGGGCTGTCTGTCCACTTTAGTGAAAATACGTGTTATATAATAGGTGAACTCCACTAACATCACTAAGGTATGAAAATATATGCAGTCAACGGGAAGGCTCGTGTCCAATCGTACTGTGAGCACCACCTCAGATGAGAAACAATTAACCCACAACTTCAGAAAATGAATTTGATAAAAACCACTGCACTTGTCTCCACTGTCTGATTCCTCTCTCATCTGGCCTCAGAGTTCAAGGACTAAGAGGCAGACCGAGGCTGAGGGCCAATGCAAGAACGTTTGTCTCTCCCTCATAGGAGAGATGAGTGGACTCTCCGGAATGCCTGGGCCTCCTACCGGGTGGGTAAGACTCGATGATTCATTTGGATGAGTTTATTAAGCCACATTCACAGGGTCGCAGATGAAATTGCAGGGTACAGTGCAATTCTTAAGCTCAGAGCTCCAACAGTGAAGGTCAAAAAGAGAAGGGAATTAGAAAATATGAAATAATAATATATACATATTTACAACTGTAACGATGATAAATGTCCATTAGGGGTTGAGGGCAGGGTATATGTCCATGTGGGGGGGAGCAGGTAACTGCCTAGTGGTGGCTATTCAGCAGCCTGATGTTCTGTGGGTAAAAGCTGTTGGTCAGTCTGACAGTTTTTGACATGATGCTCCTATACTACCCGCATCTGAGGGATGGAAGCAGGGGGAAAAGGCCGTGGGAAAAGGCCGTGGCATGGGTGGCTTTGGTCCTTGACAACCAAACAAAGATTTGAAGAATCAAAGTGGTTGAGTGGTCAAGAACCACTGTTCTTGTTTCGACTGTCTGAACCCTCTCTCCTCCATCCTCAGAGTTTAAGGATTAAGAGGCAGAAGAAATTCAGGAATGAATGTAAGAAAAACCTGGAAATGTGTCGCTCCCGCCTAGGAGCCTTGACAACCATGAGTCATCCTGTGGGCAGTTGGGTAAAACACCACCAAACACCAACCAAAGAGGTTGTAAGTAAAGCAGAAGCTGAGAAAAGTGATATTTTCTTATGGTATGACAATATGTATCACGTTTCAGGTAAGACCCAGATGCAGACTCAGATGCAGACCGTGTTGAATTAACAACAGTTTATTCATCCAACAGGGGCAGGCAAAAGACAGGTCAAGGCAGGCAGGGGTCAGCAATCCAGATAGACGGGGCAAATGTACAGGACGGCAGGCAGGCTCAGGGTACGCAGGCAGGCTCAAGGTAGGCAGAGGTCAGAAATCCATATCGGTGGGGCAAAGGTACAGGAAGGCAAGCAGGCAGGCTCAAGGCAGGCACAAAAGGTCAAAACCAGGAAAACAAGAAAACAGGAACAATCAAGAGCCAGGAACAGAAGGAAAACCTCTGGTAGGCTAGACGAAACAAAACAAACTGGCAACAGGCTAACAGAGAACACAGGTATAAAAACACAGGGGATAATGGGGAAGATGGGCAGCACCTGGAGGGGAGTGGAGACAATCACAAAGACAGGTGAAACAGATCAGGGTGTGACAATATGTAATAACTCTCAACAGAGAGACTTACCCCTATTACCTCCTATACCTCTATCGCAGGTGAGAAACTAACTAATTAACACATTTGACAGGGCCAATGTTGTTTCCAATCACTGATTGTTCTCTCCTCTCACATCAGAGTTCACGGATTAAGAGTCGGGAGAAAGTCAGGAGCCAATGTCAGCCAGTAAAAGCCATGAATCTGTCACTCCCGCTTAGGAGAGGAGCGCTCCTTCCATGCACCTCCCCATTGGGTAAGAGACAGCTAAACAAATATGAAGAACTGAACAGGTTGTTAGTAAAGCAGAGGCTGAAAAAAGGGAGTTGGGAGTTGGCTTGGTCACCTGACAGATTCAAATATACATTTTGTTCTCCTCTCTTATGATATAACAGTATGCAGGGTAGAGTGGGGTAAGTTGAGCCACCCCTTATCTCTGGGAAACCATACACAAAAATGATCATGTGACCAAATATTTAGGAAGAGGTTATCATTTCAAGGAGTCTGTGAAGGAAGGAACCACATGAAAAACTGGTGAGCAAGGTAGGTCTAAAAAAAAATGATTTTCACAAAGTCAAATAATTGTATTGTGTTAGAGGTTTCATGATGCTTTTATCTAAACCAAAGTAGATAGTTTTAAGATTGTTTTGTACATCAGTTGGGGTCTCTATACGCTCCAATATGAGGTTCTAAACCAAGCATTAAAGTGCATCCTTGTAGCTGCATCCTTGTAACTAATATAGTCAAAATGTTTGCATTGGGGTAAGTTGAGCCAAATGGCCACCATATCCCATACCAGTGGTGGAAAAAGTACCCAATTGTCATACTTCAGTAAAAATAAAAGACACATCAATAGAAAATTACTCAAGTAAAAGTGAGTCACCCAATAAAATACTTCTTGTCTAAAATACTTTATTTTTTAAATATACTTAAGTATCAAAACTAAATGTAATTGCTAAAATGTACTTAAGTATCAAGAGTAAAAGTAATATTAAGCAAACCAGATAGCACAATTTTCTTGTTTTTTATTATTTATAGATAGCCAGGGGCACACTCCAACACTAAGACATCATTTACAAATGGAGCATTTGTATGAAGCCCCCCTTGAGGTTCTATAAAGAGCCACCAAGGAAGTAGAAGGGAAAAAGGCCATTTGAACAGCAGCAAGGGATGAAAAAAATAACTAAATGACACTGAATACGTACATTAACAATAAAGAAAATGAACATGTACAGTTGAAGTCAGAAGTTTACATACACTTAGGTTGGAGTGATTAAAACGCGGTTATCAACCACTCCACAAATTTCTTTCGTTTTGGCAAGTCGGTTTCCAACAATTGTTTACAGCCAAATTATTTCACTTATAATTCACTGTATCACAATTCCAGTGTGTCAGAAGTTTACATGCACTAAGTTGACTGTGCCTTTAAACAGCTTGGAAAATTCCAGAAAATTATGTCATGACTTTAGAAGCTTCTGATTGGCAAATTGGCATCATTTGAGTCAATTGGAGGTGTACCTGCGGATGTATTTCAAGGCCTATCTTCAAACGCAGTGCCTCTTTGCTTGACATCATGGGAAAATTAAAAGAAATCATCCAAGACCTCAGAAAAAAATTGTAGACCTCCACAAGTCTGGTTCATCCTTGGGAGCAATTTCCAAACGCCTGAAGGTACCACGTTCATCTGTACAAACAATAGTACGCAAGTATAAACACCATGGGACCACGCAGCCGTCATACCGCTCAGGAAGGAGACGCGTTCTGTCTCCTAGAGACGAACGTACTTTGGTGCGATATATTGAAGCAAATGGGAGGTTAAAGCTTGGTCGCAAATGGGTCATCCAAATGGACAACGACCTCAAGCATACTTCCAAAGTTGTGGCAAAATGGCTTAAGGACAACAAAGTCAAGGTATTGGAGTGGCCATCACAAAGCCCTGACCTCAATCCTATGGAAAATGTGTGGGCAGAACTGAAAAAGCGTGTGCGAGCAAGGAGGCCTACAAACCTTACTCAGTTACACCAGCTCTGTCAGGAGGAATGGGCCAAAATTCACCCAACTTATTGTGGGAAGCTTGTGGAAGGCTACCCAAATTATTTGACCCAAGTTTAAGAATTTAAAGGCAATGCTACCAAATACTAATTGAGTATATGTAAACTTCTGGCCCACTGGGAAGGTGGTGAAATAAATAAATGCTGAAATAATGAATTATCTCTACTATTATTCTGACATTTCGCATCCTTAAAATAAAGTGGTGATCCTAACTGACCTAAGACAGGGATTTTTTACTAGGATTAAATGTCAGGAATTGTAAAAAACTGAGTTTAAATGTATTTAGCTAAGGTGCATGTCAACTTCCAACTTCAACTGTACCTGTGTGAAAGAGAGGCTATGATAGAGAAGCAGAGGAACACAAGATATTATCTGATGACATGGAGTCTGAGCTTGATAAACATATCAAGAATCTCACGGACAGGTTTCATGGGCTTAGTTACCTCAAATGCAGAGACGTTGCCTACAAATTGGCACATCAAAACAACATTCAAAAGTTTGGGGTCACTTAGAAATGTCCTTGTTTAAAAATTTTACAAAAGCACATTTGTTGTCCATTAAGATAACATCAAATTGGTCAGAAATACAGTGTCAACATTGTTAATGTTGTGAATGACTGTTGTAGCTGGAAACGGCAGATTTTTTATGGAATATCTAGATAGATGTACAGAGTCCCATTATCAGCAACAATCATTCCTGTGTTCCAATGGCACGTTGTGTTAGCGAATCCAAGTTTGTAATTTTATAAGGCTAATTGATCATTAGAAAACCCTTTTGGAATTATGTTAGCATAGCTGAAAGTGGTTGTGCTGATTAAAGAAGTAAGAAAACTGGCCTTCTTTAGACCAGTTGAGAATCTGGAGCATCAGCATTTGTGGGTTCTATTACAAGCTCAAACTGGCTAGAAACAAAGCTCTTTCTTCGGAAACTTGTCAGTCTATTCTTGTTCTGACAAATGAAGGCTATTCCATTTGAGGAATTGCCAAGAAACTGAAGATCTCGTACAATGCCGTGTACTACTCCCTTCACAGAACAGCACAAACTGGCTCTAATCAGAATAGAAAGACAACTGAGCAAGAGGACAATCACATTAGAGTGTTTAGTTTGAGAAACAGACGCCTCACAAGTCCTCAACTGGCAGCTTCATTAAATAGTACCTGCAAAACACCCGTCTCAACATCAACAGTGAAGGAGACTACAGGATGCTGGCCTTCTAGGCAGAGTTCCTCTGTCCAGGGTCTGTGTTCTTTAGCCCATCTTAATCTTTTCTTTTTATTGGCCAGTCTGAGATATGGCTTTTCCTTTGCAACTCTGCCTGGAAGGCCAGCATTCCAGAGTCGCCTTCACTGTTGATGTTGAGACTGGTGTTTTGCTGGTACTATTTAATGGGCCTCTGTACGCCTATATAGATATTCCATTAAAAGTCATCCATTTCCAGCTACAATAGTAGTTTACAACATTAACAATGTCTACACTGTATTTCTGATCAATTTGATGTTATTTTAATGGACAAGAAAATGTGCTATTCTTTCAAAGACATTTCTAAGTGACCCCAAACTTTTGAACGGTACTGTATATCTGAATGTAGGCATATATTTAAGATATACCACACCCCCATCCCATGAGTTAAACATTGACCTACCAGCACCATCACCCACTGTCACATGACATCATCACCCACTTACCCCAAGGCAGTTCAACTTACCCTGTTCCTAAGCTCAACTTACCCCATACCCCAGGGGTAAGTTGTGCCAAGAGACCACCTTTTTTGGACAAGCTATGTTTTCAAAACTAGAATGTTGACATGAATTCTGATTATTTACAGGGATACACAACATCCTGAGATATTTCATATCTTTGTTAGAAAGAATACTATATTTCCCTTGACGTAGTGATGCTGAATATTACATATCTCAACATACCCCACTCTCCCTTAATCACAATCAACAGGAATGCGTATCCCCTTTCCTGCCTCATAGACCTCGTCCTCCTCCACTCCACCTTAGGTGATAAACAAACAAATGAAGACAAGCCATTGGGCTTGTTTCCATATCTGATCGTTCTCTCATCTCGTCTTAGTGGTCCAGGACTTAAAGGCAGGAGAGGCAGAAGAAAGCCAAGAACAAGAACAAGCAAGAACATACCACAAAGTGGGTGGTGTCGCAATTGGCTTGGGTTCCATCTTGAAGGCAGCCCAATAGCTGCTGAAGACATAATTATCTATTCGCTACTGGATTATCAATACCAATAATAACTACAGTGTATGTTGGTATTTTATTTCTCTGTATGCATTTAGACTGCAAAACTATGTAAAAAAAAGGTCTTTGCAAATGAAATTGACTCTTGTTATTATTGTATTACTATAATCATTAGTAGTAGTTGTCATGGTCGCCTCTGTAGGTTACAAAATCACATATTAAACCAAACCAACAGCCAGGGAAGCCAAGATCAACTCCCTCTTGTCTGACAAGCTGTTCCAATAAGAAAGTATATTACTCAATCCAATGGAGGCTCTTCAGATGAGGAAAGAGGGGACCATCCTCCTCAGTGAATTTCAGAAAAATAAAATTGGTGAAACATTTAAAAAGTGATACTTGTTTTGTAGATACAATTATACTAAATATATTCACATCACCAAATAATTGATTAAAACACACTGTTTAGAAATGAAGGTCTACAGTAGCCAACAGCACTCTGTAGGGTTGCACCGTGGTGTTGCTGGAGGACAACTAGTTTCCTCCTCTGGATACGTTGACTTCGATACAAAACCTAGGAGGCTCATGGTTCTTAACCCTTCGCATAGACTTACACAGTAATTATGAGAACTTTCGGAGGAAATCCTCCAACCTATCAGAGCTCTTGTAGCATGAACTGACATGTTGTCCACCCAAACAAAGGATCAGAGAATTAATCTAGTAGTGAAAGCATAAGCTACAGCTAGCTAGCACTGCAGTGCATAAAATGTGTTGAGTCGTTGACTCAAAGAGAGAAAGACAATAGTTAAACAGTTTTGAACAAATCATTTTCTTCAAAAATTAAGAAGCAAAAGAGGGAGCGAGAGAGAGCTGGCTAAACTTCATAGTGTTTTTTTTCCACTTACTTAGCCAGCGAATGCAGCTAGCCTACTTAGTTTAGCCTACTCAAACACCCGGCTCAAACAGAAAGGGATACTATGTTAGCTAGGTGGCTATGGCTATCCAACACTGGAAATCTTCCAAGTCAAGGTAAGTTTTTGGTTTTCTAAATGTATTGCCACCGGGGCCCGCTGGTGTAACTGCTAAACTGCTTGCTGAGTGTACACTGTACTACATGATTGTAGCGGGTTTACTAACGCACTACTTCTAGTAGCTATGTTGACTATGACGTTAGCTAATATGGAGACCATTTTCAGGGTTCCCCAACCAAATTTGGCCCAAGGGTGGTTTTACTTGGCCACCCAAGTTTTCTGAGTAAAAAAAAAAACACTTTAAAAAATGTCATAATAATTGTTGTACATAAGAATGTAAAAACACCAGAAAATCAGCTCTAAGTGATTTTAATTTATTAAATCTGATCCCAAGTCTTCACATGCATAATAGAGACACATGATCATACACAATGTAACGGTTTTCTAGTGGTGATGAAGGAGAGTCGGACCAAACTGCAGCGTGTCGATTGCGATCCATATTTATTAAACAAAACGTAAACACGACTAAACACTAAACACTACAAAACAATAAACGTAATGAAAACCGAAAACAGCCTATCTAGTGCAAACTAACAGAGAGTACAAGTAAGACACTAAGGACATTCACCCACGACAAACTCAAAGAATATGGCTGCCTAAATATGGTTCCCAATCAGAGACAACGATAAGCACCTGCCTCTGATTGAGAACCACTCCAGACAGCCATAGACCTTGCTAGACAACCCACTAAGCTACAATCCCAATACCACCACCAAAACCCCAAGACAAACACACCACAATTACAAAAACCCCATGCCACACCCTGGCCTGACCAAATACATAAAGATAAACACAAAATACTTTGACCAGGGCGTGACAGAACCCCCCTAAGGTGCGGACTCCCGAACGCACCTCAAAACAATAGGGAGGGTCCGGGTGGGCGTCTGTCCATGGTGGCGGCTCCGGCGCGGGACGTGGACCCCACTCCTTTAATGTCTTAGTCCCCTCTCCCTTCGTCCCTGGATAGTCCACCCTCGCCGCCGACCATGGCCTAGTAGTCCTCACCCAGAACCCCACTGGACTGAGGAGCAGATCGGGACTGAAGGACAGCTCGGGACCGAGGCAGCTCGGGACTGAGGGGAAGCTCGGGAGTGAGAGAAAGCTCAGGAGTGAGAGAAAGCTCAGGAGTGAGAGGAAGCTCAGGAGTGAGAGGAAGCTCAGGAGTGAGAGGAAGCTCAGGAGTGAGAGGAAGCTCAGGAGTGAGAGGAAGCTCAGGCAGGTAGATAGATCTACCAGCTCCTGGCTGGCTGGTGGTTTCAGCAGATCCTGGCTGACTGGCAGATCCTGGCTGACTGGCAGATCCTGGCTGACTGGCAGATCTGGAAGAGTCTGGTTGACTGGCAGATCTGGAAGAGTCTGGTTGACTGGCAGATCTGGAAGAGTCTGGTTGACTGGCAGATCTGGAAGAGTCGGGTTGACTGGTAGATCTGGAAGAGTCTGGTTGACTGGCAGATCTGGAAGAGTCGGGCTGACTGGCAGATCTGGAAGAGTCTGGTTGACTGGCAGATCTGGAAGAGTCTGGCTGACTGGCAGATCTGGAAGAGTCTGGCTGACTGGCAGATCTGGAAGAGTCTGGCTGACTGGCAGATCTGGCGGCGCTGGGCAGACTGGCGGCGCTGGGCAGACTGGCGGCGCTGGGCAGACTGGCGGCGCTGGGCAGACTGGCGGCGCTGGGCAGACTGGCGGCGCTGGGCAGACTGACGACGCTGGGCAGACTGGCGGCGCTGGGCAGACTGGCGACGCTGGGCAGACTGGCGATGCTGGGCAGACTGACGGCGCTGGGCAGACTGGCGACGCTGGGCAGACTGGGGGCACTGGCGGCGCTGGGCAGACTGGCGGCACTAGCTGCTCCATATAGGCTGACAGCTCTGGCGGCTTCTTACAGACTGACCGCTCTGGCGGCTCCGTGCTGACTGGCAGCTCCTTGCAGACTGGCAGCTCCTTACAGACTGACAGCTCCGTGCAGACTGACAGCTCCGTGCAGACTGACAGCTCCTTGCAGACTGGCAGCTCCATGCAGACTGGCAGCTCCATGCAGACTGGCAGCTCCATGCAGACTGGCTGCTCTATGCAGACTGACAGCTCTGGCTGCTTCATGCAGACTGACATCTCTGGCTGCTCCATGTAGACTGGCTGCTTCATGCAGACTGGCAGCTCGGGCTGCTTCATGTAGACTGACAGCTCTGGCTGCTCCATGCGGACTGACAGCTCTGGCTGCTCCATGTAGACTGGCTGCTTCATGCAGACTGGCAGCTCGGGCTGCTTCATGTAGACTGACAGCTCTGGCTGCTCCATGCAGACTGACAGCTCTGACTGCTCCATGCAGACTGACAGCTCTGGCTGCTTCATGCAGACTGGCAGCTCTGGCTGCTCCATGCAGACTGGCAGCTCTGGCTGCTCCATGCAGACTGACAGCTCTGGCTGCTCCATGCAGACTGGCTGCTTCATGCAGACTGGCAGCTCTGGCTGCTCCATGCAGACTGACAGCTCCATGCAGACTGACAGCTCTGGCTGCTCCATGCAGACTGACAGCTCTGGCTGCTCCTTGCAGACTGGCAGCTCTGGCTGCTCCATGCAGACTGACAGCTCTGGCTGCTCCATGCAGACTGACAGCTCTGGCTGCTCCATGCAGACTGACAGCTCTGGCTGCTCCATGCAGACTGACAGCTCTGACTGTTCTATGCGGACTGACAGCTCTGGCTGCTCCATGCAGGCTGGCAGCTCTGGCTTCTCCATGCAGGCTGGCAGCTCTGGCTGCGCTGAACAGGCGGGAGACTCCGGCAGCGTAGGAGAGGAGAAAGGCTCTGGCTGCGCTAAACAGGCGGGAGGCTCCGGCAGCGCTGTAGAGGAGGAAGGCTCTGGCTGCGCTAAACAGGCGGGAGACTCCGGCAGCGCTGGAGATGAGGAAAGCTCTAACAGCGCTAGATAGGCGGGAGACTCCGGCAGCGCAGGAGAGGAGAAAGGCTCTGGCTGCGCTAAACAGGCGGGAGGCTCCGGCAGCGCTGTAGAGGAGGAAGGCTCTGGCTGCGCTGAACAGGCGGGAGGCTCCGGCAGCGCTGTAGAGGAGAAAGGCTCTGGCTGCGCTAAACAGGCGAGGCACTCTGAAGGCCTGGTGCGTGGTGCTGGAACTGGTGGTACTGGATCGAGGACACGCACAGGAAGCCTGGTGCGGGGAGCTGCTACCGGAGGACTGGAGTGTGGAGGTGGCACAGGATGGGCTAGACCGTGAAGGCGTACTGGAGATCTTGAGAGCAGTGTTGGCACAGGATGTGCAAGGCTAGGGATGTGCACAGGAGGCCTGGTGCGTGAGGCTGGCACCAACTTCACCAGCCGACTAACACGCACCTCAGGACGAGTATGGAGCGCTAACCCAGGTGCCATCAAATCCCCAACACGTTCCGTCGGGCGAATTCCATGCAAAAAGCACCAACACAGCAACTCCCTCATTTCTCTCTCCTCCAATTTCCCCATTAACTCCTTCACAGTCTCTAGTTCTGGTCTCCTCCTTGGCTCCTCACGATAAACAGGGAGAGTTGGCTCAGGTCTGACTCCTGACTCTGCCACACTCTCCCTGAGCCCCCCCCCCCAAGAAATTTTTGGGGCTGATTCTCAGGCTTCCATCTGCTACGCCGTGCTGCCTCCTCATATCTGCGCCTCTCAGCTTTCGCCGCCTCCAGTTCTTCCTTGGGGCGGCGATATTCTCCAGGCTGAGCCCAGGGTCCTTTACCGTCCAGTTCTTCCTCCCATGTCCATTTCTCCAGGTGGTGCAGCCTCTCCCACTGCAGCTGCTGCTGCTCCTGCTGCTGCTGCCTCTGTTGCCTCTCCTGTGGTTCCTGCCTGTTAACACGCTGCTTGGTCCGTTGGTGGTGGGTGATTCTGTAACGGTTTTCTAGTGGTGATGAAGGAGAGTCGGAAAAAACTGCAGCGTGTCGATTGCGATCCATATTTATTAAACAAAACGTAAACACGACTAAACACTAAACACTACAAAACAATAAACGTAATGAAAACCGAAAACAGCCTATCTAGTGCAAACTAACAGAGAGTACAAGTAAGACACTAAGGACATTCACCCACGACAAACTCAAAGAATATGGCTGCCTAAATATGGTTCCCAATCAGAGACAACGATAAGCACCTGCCTCTGATTGAGAACCACTCCAGACAGCCATAGACCTTGCTAGACAACCCACTAAGCTACAATCCCAATACCACCACCAAAACCCCAAGACAAACACACCACAATTACAAAAACCCCATGCCACACCCTGGCCTGACCAAATACATAAAGATAAACACAAAATACTTTGACCAGGGCGTGACACACAAATGTAAGCAAGATTTGAAATTATTATGTTTTAGTCAAACATATCTGGTTGGGCTTCTTGCTGTCAATTTGCAGTCTACACATTTATTTATAATTATGTTCCGGGCCCCCGACCATCCGCTCAAGAAGAAAATTGCCCTGCGGTTTAATCTAGTTGAAGTCCACAAGCGAAGAGAAAAGGTGAGAGGAGGTGCGAGGAGGAATTATTTATACAACGAGCAAGTTGATCATGCTGTTTGTATGTGGCTACTATGAAATGGAACTGTGTTTGCGTGTGATCAGGGTGTATTCATTCCACCGATTCTGTTGAAAAACTTTTCTTAAACGGAAACAAATGGAACGAAGTGGGGATAAACATACCTGAATCTATACAATAGAAACTCTTGTTTGCAACTGTTAGACAAATGATTACACTCTAGATCAGCTAGATGCAGCCAAGAGTGTGGAAGGCTGTATTGAATGTGTCTGTCACCTTGATTACAATTCTTTTTTTATCTCGACCTGTGCACCTACGTTGTAAGCTTTAATTCATAGGCCCGTAGCACTCACTTCCGTCATCATGAAGTGCTTTGAGAGACTAGTCAAGGACCATATCACCTCCACCCTACCTGACACCCTAGACCCACTCCAATTTGCTTTAATTCATAGGCCCGTAGCACTCACTTCCGTCATCAAGAAGTGCTTTGAGAGACTAGTCAAAGACCATATCACCTCCACCCTACCTGACACCCTAGACCCACTCCAATTTGCTTTAATTTATAGGCCCGTAGCACTCACTTCCGTCATCATGAAGTGCTTTGAGAGACTAGTCAAGGACCATATCACCTCCACCCTACCTGACACCCTAGACCCACTCCAATTTGCTTTCCGCCCAAATAGGTCCACAGACGATGCAATCTCAACCACACTGCACACTGCCCTAACCCATCTGGACAAGAGGAATACCTATGTGAGAATGCTGTTCATCGACTACAGCTCGGCATTTAACACCATAGTGCCCTCCAAGCTCGTCATCAAGCTCGAGACCCTGGGTCTCGACCCCGCCCTCTGCAACTGGGTACTGGACTTCCTGACGGGCCGCCCCCAGGTGGTGAGGGTAGGCAACAACATTTCCACCCCGCTGATCCTCAACACTGGGGCCCCACAAGGGTGCGTTCTGAGCCCTCTCCTGTACTCCCTGTTCACCCACGACTGCGTGGCCACGCACGCCTCCAACTCAATCATCAAGTTTGCGGACGACACAACAGTGGTAGGCTTGATTACCAACAACGACGAGACGGCCTACAGGGAGGAGGTGAGGGCCCTCGGAGTGTGGTGTCAGGAAAATAACCTCACACTCAATGTCAACAAAACTAAGGAGATGATTGTGGACTTCAGGAAACAGCAGAGGGAACACCCCCCTATCCACATCGATGGAACAGTAGTGGAGAGGGTAGTAAGTTTTAAGTTCCTCGGCATACACATCACAGACAAACTGAATTGGTCCACTCACACAGACAGCATCGTGAAGAAGGCGCAGTAGCGCCTCTTCAACCTCAGGAGGCTGAAGAAATTCGGCTTGTCACCAAAAGCACTCACAAACTTCTACAGATGCACAATCGAGAGCATCCTGGCGGGCTGTATCACCGCCTGGTACGGCAACTGCTCCGCCCACAACCGTAAGGCTCTCCAGAGGGTAGTGAGGTCTGCACAACGCATCACCGGGGGCAAACTACCTGCCCTCCAGGACACCTACACCACCCGATGTTACAGGAAGGCCATAAAGATCATCAAGGACAACAACCACCCGAGCCACTGCCTGTTCACCCACGCTATCATCCAGAAGGCGAGGTCAGTACAGGTGCATCAAAGCTGGGACCGAGAGACTGAAAAACAGCTTCTATCTCAAGGCCATCAGACTGTTAAACAGCCACCACTAACATTGAGTGGCTGCTGCCAACACACTGACTAAACTCCAGCCACTTTAATAATGGGAATTGATGGGAAATTATGTAAAATATATCACTAGCCACTTTAAACAATGCTACCTAATATAATGTTTACATACCCTACATTATTCATCTCATATGTATACGTATATACTGTACTCTATATCATCTACTGCATCCTTATGTAATACATGTATCACTAGCCACTTTAACTATGCCACTTTGTTTACATACTCATCTCATATGTATATACTGTACTCGATACCATCTACTGTATCTTGCCTATGCTGCTCTGTACCATCACTCATTCATATATCTTTATGTACATATTCTTTATCCCCTTACACTGTGTATAAGACAGTAGTTTTGGAATTGTTAGTTAGATTACTTGTTGGTTATTACTGCATTGTCGGAACTAGAAGCACAAGCATTTCGCTACACTCACATTAACATCTGCTAACCATGTGTATGTGACAAATACAATTTGATTTGATTTGATTTAGGTTGTAGCAACCTCATGATGGGTACAGGGTAAATTAAAGTATCATGTAGTAGCCTGTACCTATCGATGTTACATTGAACTGGGTGAATGGAACATGAATGAGCCATCCAATATGCTGTAATATAAATAAGGCCATGCTCATAAAAAATATATAATCCTTCCTCATTTTAAATGGCACCCACCGCCACTGACTCACAGTTTGCTGTAACATGGAATCCTCCCAAAGCCCCCTTTCCTAATACAGTCCATACCTCCTCCCTCTTGTTCACACACAGTTAAAAAATTGCCCTGTCTCTCTCTGTCTGTGTGTGTGTGTGTGTGTGTGTGTGTGTGTGTGTGTGTGTGTGTGTGTGTGTGTGTGTGTGTGTGTGTGTGTGTGTGTGTGTGTGTGTGTGTGTGTGTTATTGTTGGAATTCCTCAGTGTTCCCTCTCTACATCTGGTAATCATTAGCCATGTCAGTATATAAAGAGGATGTTGTGCGTAGTCAGGATCCAGTGTATCAGCATGGAGCAGGCTGTGTGGCTGCTGTGTGTCCTGTTTCTGCAGGTCTGTCTGCTCTCCACCACGGCCCTCCCTGGACAAGAGAGACGGACAGCAGCTTTTCAAACCAACCAAGCCATGGTGAGACATTCCTCTGGATTCTACTAGGTTTATTCCCTGTCCTATAATCTATGATTCCAACCCTATTCCTGGAGAGCTACCCTCCTGTAGATTTTCACTCCAACTCCAGTTGTAACTAACTAGCCTGATTCTAATTATTAGAATCAAGTGCGCTAGAGGGGGAGGTTTTCGGGGTGACTGTGGGGGGGATCTTGGATGGTAGAGGGGCGGTTTTCATGGGGGACCTACAGGACCGTAACTCTCCAGGAACAGAGTTGGGGAGCCCTGCTCTAGACTGACACAGTTGGAATGTGCACATTGGTATAGAAGTCACTCTGGCACTATCACGATCATTCTGCACCACTCTCAACAGGGAGGCTCTTCCCCATTCCTCCCAGGACCTCCACCTCAGGTAAGAAACTATTTTATCACATATTACCACATTACATTTCCACATCATTTCTACTTAACAATTTCTACTTTACTTGCTTTGAACCGTGATCGATTCTAATGGTGTCATCATTTGGACATCAGGTAGACATGAAGCCACTGGTTGTGCAGCTCACATCAAAGAGACATGAGGAGGGTGTCCGAAACAGGGTAGGGGCATGCAGCGGCCAGCGTCCAGGGAGTTGTTCAATGTTGTCAGTCCTGAAGAATGGACCTCCACCGCCACCCGAGGTTAGAGAGAGAGAGAAACAGAGAGAGAGACGCTGTAGTGTTGAAACATGTGAAGGATATGTAGACTTACACCCGATTTTAAGTAAGGTGCTACATCTCCGTCGAGGGAATAAGTAACCTTAAAAGTATCAAAACTACACTCTTAGAAAAAAAGGGTTCCAAAAGGGTTCCACCTGCATAACGTTCAAAACGTTCTCCAATGGAGACAGCCGAAGAACCCTTTAAGGTTCTAGATAGCACTTTTTTTCTAAGAGCGTATAAACTGGCTGATAGAGTGGACAGCCCATATCATAACAATGCTATTGTACTGTCATACTGCAAGGTTGATATTAAATCTCTTGAATTCATTTAATATTATATGCAGTTCTCAAGGAAACCCACTCTTAATCCTTTCCACTCTTAATCCTTTCACCTCAGAGTTCCAGGACTAAGAGGCATGTGACTACTAAGGGCAGACGCAAAAGACCCTATCGTCCTGGAGTCTTGGCTGCATTTTCCGAACTAGCTGTTCCTGTAAGTGACGTGTACCCGACAATCGTCCATATAAGGGAACGCTAGAGGTTTACATGATAGTATATGTATGTGATTGTATTAATCCTTTGCTGCCATTACGTACAAAAAAAATGTATCTGTGCATTCAGCCTTACAGATCCTCAGCATAGAAGAAGACGGTACTGAGACACAGGACAGGCCATGGAGAGAAACCCACCGCTGAAACTTGCTTTATTTTGGGTCATAAGTGAAATAAGCATGAAAAAAACATGTGGTATCGACAGTAAAACACTCAGTCCTGCTTTATTTGAAGTGCATCTTGAGAAAGCTTTTTAAAAACGGTCATATAGGCTTCATAAGCACTGCATAAATAGGTCACAAATAATCTATAACTCATTTCATGCTCGATAAAATATTTCCAAATGTGATTTCTAAATGTGAACAAATAAATGCATGCATTTATAGAGCAAGATATAAGGTTATAGATGATATGTGAAGCATCTATGTGTGGCTTTATGAAGCCTTCATAAGATGCATTTCAAATAAAGCGGGACTAAACTTTCATTGACTTTTTTTTTTCAGTTTTCCAGCAATGCAATTATAAATAAAACTCTACCGCGCGATGGACTGGACTAAGCCATTCACTCATTTCTGAATGTTCTGTAAGACAAATCACATTGGGGTCACCAAACTTGTAGGTGATGTTATGTTCCTGGAATCGACTCAGTATTTTAATGTTATTCAAAGCCTTAAATCACAGTTAAAACAAAGGAAACAAAAATGTCAAGACACACAATGTATTTGCTTCAGTAGTCAATCTTTTCACAATTTCTCAATATTCTCTGTCAAATGCTCAATGTTACTGCATATTTTACCATAGCAAACCTTTCAACAGTTGTATATGTCTGTTCTACTAAATAAAAATGTTAGATCTAGGACATGAACACAATCCAGTTTATTCCTACTGTTGTTATTACGAGAGATTTGACTCAATCCAGAAGACATTAAAACCCCAGATGTTTTGATTTTTGAAAAGGTCATCATGGACGTTTGCAATGTCTCCACAAGTTCCAATCAACAGTTGAAACTTAGATGGATTTAGGGAGGCAGTGAGAGAATATACACATGTTGAAAACAGAGTTAGAAGACCAGCTGTCTGCAACTTTTAACAGAGTAGCTAGTAGTCATTTAGCCACTGGTAGTCTGCACAGCGCGATATCAACCCAGAGCACATCGGACAGCTTTTTCTCTACCACATCTCCGGATTCCTACCTCAAGATCTGAGCCGATGTAATCTTCGAAGGTGGTTTCAACAGGCTCTTCCGTTGCGACATCGCCAGAGGCCCATCTGCTATCCCCGGCCCGCTAGCTGTCTGAATCGCCGTGTCTCCAGCTCGCCTAGCATAGTAGCGACTACTGAATCGGCACCCTGGCTCATCTATTGCTACTCTTTGGACCCTATTATCACTTGGCTACACATGCCTCTCCCTAATGTCAATATGCTTTGTCTATTGCTGTTTTGGTTAGTGATTATTCTCTTATTTCACTGTAGAGCCCCCAGCCCTGCCCAACATGCCTTAGATAGCCCTTTTGTTCATACCCCCACACATGCGGTGACCTCACCTGGCTTAACTGGTGCCTCTAGAGACAAAACCTCTCTCATTGTCACTCATCATCCGACCATACCTTTGTCTGTACATTGCCTTGAATCTATTCTTCCATGACCAGAAATCTGCTCCTTTTACTCTCTGTTCAGAACGCACTAGATGATCAGTTCTAATAGCCTTTAGCCGAACCCTTATCCTACTCCTCTGTTCCGCTGGTGATGTGGAGGTTAACCCAGGCCCTGCAGCCCCCAGCACCACTCCCATTCCCGAGGCGCTCTCATTTGTTGATGTCTGTAACTGTAAAAGCCTTGGTTTCATGCATGTTGACATTAGACGCCTCCTCCCTAAGTTTGATTTATTCACTGCTTTAGCACACTCCGCCAACCCTAATGTCTTAGCCATATCTGAATCCTGGCTTAGGAAGACCACCAAAAATCCAGAAATTTCCATCCCCAGCTACAACATTTTCCGACAAGATAGAACTGCCAAAGGGGACGGAGTTGCAATCTATTGCAGAGATAGCCTGCAGAGTTCTGTCTACTATCCCGATCTGTGCCCAAACAATTCAAGCTTCTACTTTTAAAAATCCATCTTTCTAGAAGTAAGTCTCTCACTGTTGCCGCTTGTTATAGACCCCCTCAGCCCCCAGCTGTGCCCTTGACACCATATGTGAACTGATATCCCCCCATCTATCTTCAGATTTCGCACTGTTAGGTCACCTAAACTGGAAAATGCTTAACACCCTGGCCGTCCTACAATCAAATCTAAATGCCCTCAATCTCACACAAATGATCAAGGAACCTACCAGGTACAATCCTAAATCCGTAATCATGGGCACCCTCTTAGATATCATCCTGACCAACTTGCCCTCTAAATACACCTCTGCTGTCTTCAACCAGGATCTCAGCGATCACTGCCTCATTGCCTGCGTCCGTAATGGTTCTGCGGTCAAACGACCACCCCTCATCACTGTCAAACGCTCCCGAAAACACTTCAATGAGCAGGCCTTTCTAATCGACCTGGCCCGGGTATCCTGGAAGGATATTGACCTCATCCCATCAGTAGAGGATGCCTGGTTGCACTTTAAAAGGGTTTTCCTCACCATCTTAAATAAGTATGCCCCATTCAAAAAACGTAGAACTAAGAACAGATACAGCCCTTGGTTCACCCCAGACTTGACTGCGCTTGACCAGCACAAAAACATCCTGTGGTGTTCTGCATTAGCATCGAATAGCCCCCACGGTATGCAACTTTTCAGGGAAGTCAAGAGGCAATATATTAAGTCAATTAGGAAAGCTAAGGCTAGCTTTTTCAAACAGAAATTTGCATCCTGTAGCACTAATTCCAAAAAGTTTTGGGACACTGTAAAGTCCATGGAGAATAAAAGCACCTCCTTCCAGCTGCCCACTGCACTGAGGCTAGGAAACACTGTCACCACCGATAAATCTACGATAATCAATCATTTCAATAAGCATTTTTCTACGGCTGGCCATGCTTTCCACCTAGCTACCCCTACCCCGGCCAACAGTTCTGCACCCCCTGCAGCAACTTTCCCAAGCCCCCAAGACACTCTTGACCCAAACTGTTATAGACCTATATCCATCCTGCCTGCCTTTCTAAAATCTTTGAAAGCCAAGTTATCAAACAGATCACTGACCATTTTGAATCCCACCGTACCTTCTCCACTATGCAATCTGGTTTCTGAGCTGGTCATGGGTGCACCTCAGCCAGGTCCTAAACAATATCATAACCGCCATCAATAAAAGACACACTGTGCAGCCGTCTTCATCGACCTGGCCAAGGCTTTCGACTCTTGTCAATCACTGCATTCTTATTGGCAGTTGAAAATGAGAACTTGTTCTCAACTGGCCTTCCTCGTTAAATAAACATTACATTTAAAAAATATATCAAAAGTGATTGATAAGACTGAACTAGATCAATGATAATTCAATAATCACTATTGTGTTGCATATTTAACCAATAGCTTAACAAATGAACAACTCTCGCAAATAAATCACAAAGACTTCTGATTGTCTCTATTAACACATCCTCTATATAAAATTTCAGCCAACCCGAGCTGCCTGCACGCCCAACACTCACCAGTCTAGTCAATAACTCAACACTCTCTCCACAACACAATTTCCTTCCCATCTTTTTTTATGACTCAAAGAAACTTTTATAAAAACACACATAAACTTACATACTAACACACAGAAACAGTACACTCTCCACATAATTCCTATCATAGGACTAGTAGTACTGTAGAGCGCTTTTTACTTGCACACAATAGAGCTGGGTCACCCTGTCCCGTCCCTAGGGGTCCACGGCCCTGCAGCTCCCCAACTCAACACAAACCCCACTCAGCTTTAGGATCTTAGTGAAACATTCACTATTGGTTTCAGGTGTGTTTGGCCAAGGCCAGAATGCCAACCAACAGTAGGGCAGACCCCGAGGGCCAGGACTGAGCAGCCCAGCAGCTAGAGTTTGCTTAAATAGGTAGGTATCTTCCCTGACGTGGGCATGTTTTCATTGCAGACTCCTTTTGTTGTACTGTATTCCATATAAGGCATCCAAACCGTATGTTGCCAGTATACCCTTAATCTTGTAATAAATCAAATCAAGTGATATATAATTGAACATTTCTGCCATCCATTGTGACATTGTGGGAGGATAACCAACCTTCCAATTAATGGCAATGCATTTCTTAGCCGATGTAAATGCTATGTTACACAGTTTCTTCTGATATCCGTCTCCAGAATCAACATTTCCAAGCAATCAAAACCAGGGAGAATCTGTAGACATGCTGAGATAAAAGAAAATACTCTTTGCCAGAATTCAGCCAGCCTTCACAAGACCATAACATATGCAAATATGTCCCTTTTTGTGTTATACACCTCCAGCAGAGGTTTCTGTGTGCATGATATTCAGTTTCATTGGCATATAGTATGTTCTATAGATGGTTATATCTGAGATTATATGAACATGATTGGGCATTCTGTATCCATTCATCATCTATATCCATTCATCATCATCAATAGCGTCTCCCAGGACGTCATCCCATTTTTGTTTGACATGTTTTATGTCATGGGGAAAAGCCTCTATCAACCATTGATAAAGTTTGGAAATCAAATTTAGAGGTTTAAAAGACTGCCTTTAAAATAGTTTCAATCTTTGAAGCTTCTTGCTTGTCCAGTGTTTGCTGCACTGAGAAAATAAAGTGTATCTGCAAACATTCACCTCAGCTCCGTCAAAGACTGGTCTTCCATGGCTGCCTGACCCTGATGAGACCCCTTTCACCATCTGATCCTGCTAAGACATGATGAGCATAGTGTTGTGTACTGACTGTGCACCATAACAGTGAATGTGAGTTCTTTATACCGTATACATGTGAACAGTAGGGATTTAGCCAGGGAAACTGACAGATCAATAACGTTACATTGCTATACTGACTAATAGAAAGTCACATTGCACTGAAAAATGTAAGAATATCAGTCTTCAATCGTTGGCCGCTGCTTTCATCGTTTAATTCAGGTCTAGTGTGATTGAAGCAAAAATAATTGCTAAAGTTAGTAAGCTAGTTAACGTTAGCCAACTTTTGGCTAGCTCTGCTAGCTAATGGTACAATGGTATATCATTACATTTACTTCTGTTGAAATGGGACAAAACAGCTATTAGATACTGCTACCTGACAGATACTGTAGCTAGAGGCTAGCTAGAGCTGAACTGGCTGTGGACGGTAGCTACTAGCTAGCTAACTAGCTGCTAGTAGTTCATTCACTTGAGTCTAGAGGGAATGAAACATTAGTTAACGTAACATGTCAGTTACACTACTGGCTCAGCACTGGGAATATACACTACAGTTCAAATGTTTGGGGTCACTTAGAAATGTCCTTGATTTTGAAAGAGAATCACATTTTTGGTCAATTAAATTAACATCAAATTGATTACCAATTAGGCTACGGTAGAGCGACATGAAATGCATACAGTGGATTATTCTCCTACTTGGATGAATTTTTCTGGTACCAGAAACTGCATGCGAACTTCTGAGAAAGTCGGCGGCACCACACGTCCGCTATAGCAGAAACGTTCTTTTACAATGTAACAACTCACGTTCGAGAGAATGGATTTTAACAAGGCTAATCTGAAAACAAGACTCCCTAAATTCTATCAGCATATCGATTGTGCTACCAGGGCTGGTAAAACCCTGGATCATTGTTATTCTAACTTCCGAGATGCATATAAGGCCCTCCCCCGCCCTCCTTTTGGAAAAGCTGACCACGACTCCATTTTGTTGCTCCTAGCCTATAGACAGAGACTAAAACAGGAAGCTCCCACTCTCAGGTCTGTTCAACACTGGTCCGACCAATCTGATTCCACGCTTCAAGATTGCTTTGATCACGTGGATTGGGATATATTCCGCATTGCGTCCAACAACAACATTGACAAATAAGCAGATTCGGTGAGCGAGTTCATTAGCAAGTGCATCAGCGATGTCGTACCCACAGCAACTATTAAAACATTCCCAACCCAGAAACTGTGGACTGATGGCAGCATTCGCGCGAAACTGAAAGTGCGAACCACTGCTTTTAACCAGGCAAGGTGACCGGGAACATGACCGAATACAAACAGTGTAGCTATTCCCTCCGCAAGGAAATCAAATAAGCTAAGCTTCAGTATAGAGACAAAGTAGAGTCGCAATTCAACAGCTCAGACACAAGAGGTATGTGGCAGGGTCGACAGTCAATCACGGATTACAAAAAGAAAACCAGCCCCATCGCGGACCACGATGTCTTGCTCCCAGACAGACTAAACAACTTCTTTGCTCGCTTTGAGGATAATATGTAACGGTTTTCTTCCGCTGAAGGAGAGGAGGATGAAAATGCAGCGTGGTTAGAGTTCAACATGTTTAATAAAGACCATACACGAGAACACTACAAAATACAAAACAACAAATGTGAAAACCGAAACGGTCCTATCTGGTGCAATGGCACAAAGACAGAAGACAATCACCCACAAAATACCCAAAGAACATGGCTAAATATGGTTCCCAATCAGAGACAACGACAGACAGCTGCCTCTAATTGAGAACCAATCTAGGCAACCATAGACATACAAAACTACCTAGAAAAGACACAGCCCCATAAACATACAAAAAACCCTAGACCAGACAAACACATAAATCCCCCATGTCACACCCTGACCTAACCAAAATAATAAAGAAAACAAAGATAACTTAAGGCCAGGGTGTGACAGTACCCCCCCCCAAAGGTGCGGACTCCCGGCCGCACACCTAAATCTGTCCACGGTGGCGGCTCTGGCGCGGGACGTGGACCCCACTCCACCATAGTCTTTGTCCGCTTTAGTCTCTTCCTAGGAACGGCGACCCTCGCCGCCGACCTAGGATTGGCAACCCTACTAAAGGGCAACCACTCCACTAAACAAACTCCTCCGGACTGAGGGGCAGCTCCGGACTGAGAGGCAGCTCAGGACTGAGGGGCAGCCCAGGACTGAGGGGCAGCCCAGGACTGAGGGGTAGCTCAGGACTGAGAGATTGCTCAGGCTGGTTGACGGCTCTGGCAGCTTCTGGCTGACTGATGGCTCTGGCAGCTCCTTGCAGACTGACGGCTCTGGCAGATCCTGGCTGACTGGCGGCTCTGGCAGCTCCTTGCTGACTGACGGCTCTGGCAGATCCTGGCTGACTGGCGGTTCTGGCAGATCCTGGCTGACTGACGGCTCTGGCAGATCCTGGCTGACTGGCGGCTCTGGCAGATCCTGGCTGACTGGCGGCTCTGGAGGATCAAGGCAGACTGGCGGCTCTGGCGGATCCTGGCAGACTGGCTGCTCTGGCGGATCCTGGCAGACTGTCAGGGGAAAAAATGATGCACTCTGATATAGAGCTACTGTCAGTGTTGCTGCGCCCCTTCTACCTCCCCCGTGAATTCCCCCAGCTTGTTCTGACCGCTGTTTATATCCATCCGAGAGCAAACAGTGTCAATGCAGCTGACATCCTTTTTTACATCACTCAAGAGCTTAATGTGATTTCCCCTGATGCCCCCAAATTCATCATGGTGGATTTCAATAGCTGCACTCTCAAGCATACTTTGAGTACTTACACCCAGCGTGTGACTTACCTAACAAGGAAAAATAAGATCATTGACTTACAGCATGTTACGGCTCGGTCCCCAAAGCGAGTTCATCCTTGGCCAGACCTCCACTGGGTGGATCAGATCATAACACTGTTTTTCTACAACCAACTTATAGACAGTTACTCAAAAGAAGGTGGTGGAAAAACAAATACAGGTGTGGGACAATGACAGCAGTGATCAGTTGCAGGGATGCTTTGATTGTACCTCCTGGAGTGTATTTGAAGAATCATCCGATGACCTGAACGAGTAATGTTTGGCTATATTGAATTCTGTGTTGATTTGGTGATCTCCACAAAAAAAATTGGTAAGATATTTCCGAACAATAAACCATGGGTGACCAAAGAATTGAAGGTGGTGCTTAGCAAGAAAAAACAAGTGTTTGCCTCCGGGAATCCACTTGAAAGAAATGAGGTACAGAGATAGGTGAACAAAGGGATAAAAAAAGGCGAAATGCCAGTACAAGGATAAGGGTAACAGATAATGTCAGAGGGAGACTCTCGGTCTGCCTGGTTGGGCATTAAGAATATGGCAAATGCCCCCTTCAAAGGGAGGCAACGTATCGATCCCTGCCTGGACGAGAGGGTGTGCCTCTCTACAGCCAATGAACTAAACAAGTTCTTCACCCGCTTTGATACAAGGGGCGCCCCCCGCTCCCCCGGCCTCTCTGGAGGAGGATGTCATGGCAACCAAAAGCGAGCTTGTCATCAATGATGAAGTCGTATGAGTGTTCAAAAGCACTGGAGCACGAAAGAGCCCGGGGTCCTGATAACATAAGTGGTCGTGTCTGGAAAAACTGCTCCACTCAGCTGAGAGGTGTATTCTGCTCTATCTTCCAGAGGTCCCTGGATACATTGGAAATTCCATCTCTATGGAAAAAATATATTGTTGTACGTGTCCCAAAAACCTATCATCCATCTGCTTCAAATGATTACAGACCTGTTGCTCTTACCTTTCTCTTGATTAATTATCTTGAAGATCATCAAGGCAGAGATAATCAACACCACCAGACACCTTCTTGACCCCCTCCAATTTGCATACCGGTCAGCGAGAGGGACAGATGATGCCATCCTTTCGCTCTTACATCTGGTGTACATGCATTTGGAGGGCAGAAAACCCATGTGCGTATCATGTTCGCAGATTTATCCTCTGCGTTTCACACAATCAATCCGTTGATCCTCGAGGACAGACTGGGGGGGAGACTTCGGACTTGATGCTTATCACATGGATCACCAACTTCCTAACTGATAGGTCTCAGCAGGTATGAGTTGGCAACACACTCTCTGAGGTGTGCAATACTTCAGTTGGAACCCCACAGGGCAGTGTTCTTTCACCAGTACTATACATACTGTATACAGATAGCTGCCGGAGCTGGTTAGCCAGGGTGCCACCTGATCAAATACGCTGACGGTACTGCTTTGGTCAGTCTTATCGAAGGGGATGAGATGGAGTACGGACCGTCTCTGAATGATTTTCATGCCTGGTGTGAGTCATCCCATCTAAAATTAAATGCGTCAAAAACAAAGGACAATGATGATTGACTTTCGAAGGAACAATACCATGCACACACCATCACAGATAAAAGGTGATCCCATTGAAATAGTGGAGGAGTACAAATACCCTGGGCTAGTCATTGACAGGAAGCTGCCCTAGATCAGGTTACTCACTCCATTTTTAAGAAAGGCCAACTGAGACTGTCCTACGCAATCTGCACTTTTTTAATGTTAATCAAACCATCATGGTTTTCTTTTAGAAATCATTAATTGAGAACATTCTGTCCTACTGCTTGACCTGCTGGTTTGGGAATATCAAGGTTGCACAGAAAAATAGGTTGGACAAGATAGTCAGGACTTGCGGAAAAATCACGAGGCAGCCACAGCAAGAACTGTCATCTCGCTACCTGGGCAGAACTCTCCATAAGGCAAACAAAATAGTGGTTGACTCTTCCCATCCCCTCCACCCTGAACTCCAGCTCCTTCCCTCTGGTCGCAGGTACAGACTACCTAAGGTTAAAGAAAATAGGGCCAAGAACTCTTTTATTCCAAATACAATTCTGCAACTTAACAAAATTTTGGACTAATTAAACTTAGCACTTGCACTATGAAACTGCACTTACTATTTGCTTGTAAATATAATTTGCTATTTATTTTTATATATGATATATTTTATGACTGCTGCAAGATGAATTGCTTCTCTGAGGACATTAAAGTTCTCTGAATCTTTCCTGTTTCAGCATGACAATACCCCCATGCACAAAGTGAGGTCCATAAAGGAATGTTGAGATAGGTGTGGAAGAACTTGACTGTCCTGCACAGAGCCCTGACCTCAACCCCATAGAACACCTTTGGGATGAATTGGAACGCTGACTTCATTCCTAATCGCTCAACATCAGTTCCCGATCTCACTAACACTTTTGTGGCTGAATGAAAGTAAGTCCGAGCAGCAATGTTCTAACAGCTAAATCAAATCAAATCAAATCAAATTTTATTTGTCACATACACATGGTTAGCAGATGTTAATGCGAGTGTAGCGAAATGCTTGTGCTTCTAGTTCCGACAATGCAGTAATAACGAGCAAGTAATCTAACTAACAATTCCAAAAAAACTACTGTCTTATACACAGTGTAAGGGGATAAAGAATATGTACATAAGGATATATGAATGAGTGATGGTACAGAGCAGCATAGGCAAGATACAGTAGATGATATCGAGTACAGTATATACATATGAGATAAGTATGTAAACCAAGTGGCATAGTTAAAGTGGCTAGTGATACATGTATTACATAAGGATGCAGTCGATGATATAGAGTACAGTATCAACGTATGCATATGAGATGAACAATGTAGGGTAAGTAACATTATATAAGGTAGCATTGTTTAAAGTGGCTAGTGATATATTTACATCATTTCCCATCAATTCCCATGATTAAAGTCGCTGGAGTTGAGTCAGTGTCATTGACAGTGTGTTGGCAGTAGCCACTCAATGTTAGTGGTGGCTGTTTAACAGTCTGATGGCCTTGAGATAGAAGCTGTTTTTCAGTCTCTCGGTCCCAGCTTTGATGCACCTGTACTGACCTCGCCTTCTGGATGACAGCGGGGTGAACAGGCAGTGGCTCGGGTGGTTGATGTCCTTGATGATCTTTATGGCCTTCCTGTAGCATCGGGTGGTGTAGGTGTAGCTAGTGGAAAGCCTTCCTAGAAGAGTGGAGGCTATTATAGCAGCAAAGGGAGGACCAACTCCATTTTAATTCCCATGATTATGGAATGAGACGAGCAGGTTTCCACATACATTTGGTCATGTAGTGTACACCATGCGATGCAGTGAGAGGGTGGGTGTGTGTTGGCCGGTATATTCCTTCTCATTGGCTACATCTGCTGGCCAGTGGAGAGCGTGGCACCTGAATATAAATAGCTTGGCAGTTGGGTGGTGGCTGTTTTAGCCTGGCCTTTGCCCGATCTGCTTTGGTAGGGGTGGTATCAAGCGCATAAAGCAAGACGGTGGATGGTGGTTGGAAGAGCACGCTTGTTTGAAATGTAAAAGCGTCTCAGTAGCTTTTGATAAAGAAGAACATCAAGACGAAGCAGCTGCTTTATAAGTGGGATGCACTGCTGAGCGCTACATCCCGAGGGGTTCGTGCTGATGGTACAGAGATTGTGACAGCCGGTTAAATGGCGTCCCTTGACAAGACAAGAACAAGATGTTTGTCAGGAGAAGTGCTGTATTATCATAAGGAGACGTGTACTTGGGAATACGGAGGAGGAATGGAGGGGAAAAGAGAGGCAGAGGAGGTCTAAGAGAGAGAGAGGGAGGAAGAGGGTGAGCTTGAGTCGGTTAAAAATGGCGGGGAGAAATAGATTTGGTTTGTTAAAGAAGAATGGTAGAAGGTATAAGCAGAGTGAGTTGAAGACAGGAGGAGAAATGGAAGTGAATGAGGTCGAAGTCTCATAGGTGGTAGGTGTGGTGAGGTTCTCGGAGCCCAAAGCTTTTTTGGGAAAAAGTCGACCCTTGCCTTTTGGCTGATCCATTTGTGGTTTCAGGGTGGGTGAAAACAGAGTTGGATGCTGTGGAATCGGTGAAGGTAACCAGAAGCTGTCCTGTGATAATTGTTTGTGTTTGCGTTAAACAAATGTGGGCGAGAAATGTGAATTGTTTTTGCTCTCAAGAAAAGGGCACCATTTAAAGGAGTGATTACTGGGGAAGCAGTCAATGTAAAAGTTGACCAACTGAAGGGTGAAGATTCCCGGTGTTTGTGATGCTCGTCGTTTGGTGCGACGCAGACAGGGTGGCATGAGTGGTGAAACAGAACAGAGTCATTGTCTGTTCTTTTGAGTTTTGATGTTGAATCTCTGCCTGACTAAGTGATGTTAGGATATATAAGTTATCCTAATACATTACGTTGTTACAGGTGTCAAGCTTATGGGCATGTGGCAGCAGTGTGTAGGAGCGAAGTTCCTAGGTGTGAGAAGTGTACAGAAAGGCACGAGACAAAGGAATGAGTAGAATTGTGGAGTAGTGGTATGTGTTAATTGTAAGGGTGCCCATGGGGCTGGGGATCAGAAATGTCCCATTGAGAGAGAGGCAGGTTGAGGTTTCTGGGGTTAGAGTAGTGCAGCAGATGTTAATATGCTGAAGCAGTGAAGAAAATAGAGGAAGATGGGTCAAGGGGGAAGGATCCTGAAAGGAGTGGTGTGAGTAGTATAGTATATATGTACTAGTACAGAGAGATAGGTCAGCAAGTGATATATGTTTCAGTAAGATTGGATTTTTTGCATTTAAAGCAATTGTTATCAACTGTACTTCAGGGATGGAATGTAAATCACGGAAAATTGAGATTGTGGTGGCAGCTGCAAAGAGTTATTTGGGTGTGTGAGACTTGACCCAGAACAGTTAAATGGTGTGTTAAGTGGTGGTGCCCCATCCTTTCAGGTTGTTGGCCTGAGGTAGGACTAAACCGATTTAAATAGTGGAGTAGAATGATGTTATTTTTTATTATTTAGATATACACTACCGTTCAAAAGTTTTGGGGTCACTTAGAAATGTCCTTGTTTTCTAAAGAAAAGCACATTTTTTGTCAATTAAAATAACATAAAATTGATCAGAAATACAGTGTAGACATTGTTAACGTTGTAAATTACTATTGTAGCTGGAAACGGCTGATTTTTTATGAAATATCCACATAGGTGTACAGAGGCCCATTATCAGCAACCATCACTCCTGTGTTCCAATGGCACATTGCAATTATGTTAGCACAGCTGAAAGCAGTTGTTCTGATTAAAGAAGCAATAAAACTGTCCTTCTTTACACTAGTTGAGTATCTGGAGCATCAGCATTTGTGGGTTCGATTACAGGCTCAAAATGGGAAGAAACAAATAACTCTTCTGAAACTCATCAGTCTATTCTTGTTCTGAGAAATGAAGTTTATTCAATGCGAGAACTTGCCAAGAAACTGAAGATCTCGTACAACGCTGTGTACTACTCCCTTCACAGAACAGCACAAACTGGCTCTAACCAGAATAGAAAGAGGAGTGGGAGGCCCCAGTGCACAACTGAGCAAGAGGACAAGTGCATTAGAGTGTCTGAACCCGATCGAACATCACTGGAAAGAGCTAAAAAAATAGTTGTGCAGCAACGCTCCCCATCCAACCGATCCAAGAATGGGAGAAACTCCCCAAATACAGGTGTGCCAAGCTTGTAGCTTCATACCCAAGAAAACTTGAGGCTGTAATCGCTGCCAAGGGGACTTCAACAAAGTACTGAGTAAAGGTTTTGAATACTTACAGTATGTAAATGTGATATTTCCATTTTTATTTTTATTTTTTATTAGCAATAATTTCTAAAAACCTGTTTTCGCTTTGTCATTATGGAATATTGTGTGTGGCTTGATGAGAGGGAAAAAAATAAATTTAATATTTAAATATATTTAATCCTGTAATGTAACAAAATGTGGAAATAGTAAAGGGATCTGAATTCTTTCCTAAGGTACTGTATGTATGTGATTGTATTATTCCTTTGCTGCCGCACGTACAAAAAAAATGTATATTTGTGCATTCAGCCTTACAGATCCTCAGCATAGAAGAAGACGGTACTGAGACAGAAGACAGGCCATGGAGCGGAAACCATTACTTGAATTTGTTTTGTTTTCTCAACAGAATGGTCAGAAGTGATTTTTATTTTATTTTAAATACCTTGATTTGTCTAATATCTCAGTGTAATTACACTGAAAAAATACACAAAATATACAAAATTATGTCGATACCCCTTCAAATGAGTGGATTAGGGTATTTCAGCCACACCTGTTGCTGACAGATGTATGAAATCAAGCACCCAGCCATACACTCTCCATAGACAAACATAGACAAAAGTAAGGCCACAGTAGAATGACATTACTGAAGAGCACAGTGACTTTCAACGTGGCACCGCCATAGGATGCCACCTTTCCAACAAGTCAGTTGGTCAAATGTTTGCCCTGCTAGAGCTGCCCCGGTCAACTGTAAGTGCTGTTTATTTTGAAGTGGAGATGTCTAGGAGCAACAACGGCTCACCTGCGTAGCGAATAAAAATTGTCTGTCATTGGTTGCAACACTCACTACGAGTTCCAAAGTGCCTCTCAAAGCAACGTTAGCACAAGAACTGTTCATCAAGAGCGTCATGAAATGGGTTTCTATGACCGAGCAGCTGCACCCAAGCCTAAGATCACCATGCGCCATGCAAAGCATCAGCTGGAGTCGTGTAAAGCTCACCACCATTGGACTCTGGAGCTGCGTTCTCTGGAGTGATGAGTCAAGCGTCACCATCTGGCAGTCCGACGGATGAATCTGGGTTTGGTGGATGCCAGGAGAACGCTACCTGCCCGAATGCATAGTGCCAACTGTACAGTTTGGTGGATGAGGAATAATGGAAAAATGGTCTGGGGCTGTTTTTCATGGTTCGGGCTAGTTCCAGTGAAGGGAAATCTTAACGCTACAGCATACAATGACATTCTAGACAATTCTATGATTCCAACGTTGTGGCAATAGTTTGGGGAAGGCCCTTTCCAGTTTCAGCATGACAATGCGCCCGTGCACAAAGCGAGGTCCATACTGAAATGGTTTGTCGATCGATGTGGAAGAACTTGACTGGCCTGCACAGAGCCCGACCGCAACCCCATCAAACAATTTTGGGAAGAATTGAAACACTGATTGCGAGCCAGGCCTAATTGCCCAAAATCAGTGCCCGACCTCACTGATGCTCTTATGGCTGAATGGAAGCAAGTCCCCGCAGCAATGTTCCAACATCTAGTTGAAAGCCTTCCCAGAAGAGTGGAGGCTGTTACTGCAGCAAAGGGAGGATAAACTCCATGTTCATGGCCATGATTTTGGAATGAGATGTTTGATGAGCAGGTGTCCACATACTGTTTGTCATGTAGTGTATGCGGTATCAACCTTCGGTTTTTTTTTTTTCGGTTTTCCAGCAATGCAATTATAAATATACTTTCCCACACTGTGGACTGGACTAGGAAAGCAATTCACTCATTTCTGATTGTTCTGTAAGACAAATCACATTGGGGTCACCAAACTTGTAGGTGATGTTATGTTCCTGGAATCAACTCTGTATTTTAATGTTATTCAAAGCCTTAAATCACAGTTAAAACAAAGGAAACAAACATTTCAAGACACACAATGTATTTGCTTTGGTAGTCAATCTTTTCACAATTTCTCTTTATTCTTTGTCAAATGCTCAATGTTACTGCTTATTTTACCATAGCAAACCCCAGATGTTTTGATTTTTGATGAGGTCATCATGGATGTTTGCATTGTCTCCACAAGTTCCAATCAACAGTTGAAACTTAGGTAGATTTAGGGAGGCAGTGAGAGAATATACACATGTTGAAAACAGAGTTAGAAGACCAGCTGTCTGCGACTTTTAACAGAGCAGTGAATCACCTCAGTGCTGTCTTTGGGCGGTGCCGCATTAGACTGGAATCCAAGCTGATATGCTCTGTTTAACCAGTGGATCAGTTCAGATCCCAGACTAGTGCAATGTAGACACTTGGCCAAAGAGCAGATCCTTAGCAGATAAATATTTACAGAACAACATACTTCAGCCAAACCTTGATGGAAATGTACAGAAAAATGTACTCCCACAGATAAAGACTTGATCCAATATCAACAAACACGTGTACTGAATTTTGAGTCCTGAACTCTTTGATCCTCCCCCATATCCATCCTTAAAAATGCAATTCTAGCTCATAGGCCAAAACATAAACTCAGCAAAAAAAGAAACGTCCTCTCACTATCAACTGCATTTATTTTCAGCAAACTTAACGTGTAAAGATTTGTATGAACATAACAAGATTGATCAACTGAGACATAAATTGAATAGGTTCCACAGACATGTGACTAACAGAAATGGAATAATGTGTCCCTGAACAAAGGGGGGTCAAAATCAAAAGTAACAGTCAGTATCTGGTGTGGCCACCAGCTGCATTAAGTACTGCAGTGCATCTCCTCCTCATGGACTGCACAAGATTTGCCAGTTCTTTCTGTGAGATGTTACCCCACTCTTCCACCAAGGCACCTGCAAGTTCCCAGATATTTCTGGGGTGAATGGCCCTAGCCCTCATCCTCCGATCCAACAGGTTCCAGACGTGCTCAATGGGATTGAGATCCGGGTTCTTCGCTGGCCATGGCAGAACACTGACATTCCTGTCTTGCAGGAAATCACGCACAGAACGAGCAGTATGGCTGGTGGCATTGTCATGCTGGAGGGTCATGTCAGGATGAGCCTGCAGGAAGGGTACCACATGAGGGAGAAGGATGTCTTTCCTGTAATGCACAGCGTTGAGATTGCCTGCAATGACAACAAGCTCAGTCCGATGATGCTGTGATACACCTACCCAGACAATGACGGACCCTCCACCTCCAAATCGATCCCGCTCTAGAATACAGACCTCGGTGTAACGCTCATTCCTTCGACGATAAACGTGAATCTGACCATCACCCCTGGTGAGACAAAACCGCGACTCGTCAGTGAAGAGCACTTTTTGCCAGTCCTGTCTGGTCCAGCGACAGTGGTTTTATGCCCATAGGCAACGTTGTTGCCGGTGGTGTCAAGTGAGGACCTGCCTTACAACAGGCCTACAAGCCCTCAGTCCAGCCTCTCCCAGCCTATTGCGGACAGTCTGACCACTGATGGAGGGATTGTGTGTTCCTGGTGTAACTCGGACAGTTGTTGCCATCCTGTACCTGTCCCACAGGTGTGATGTTCGGATGTACCAATCCTGTGCAGGTGTTGTTACATGTGGTCTGCCACTGCGAGGATGATCAGCTGTTCGTCCTGTCTCCCTGTAATGCTGTCTTAGGCGTCTCACAGTACGGACATTGCAATTTATTGCCCTGGCCACATCTGCAGTCCTCATACCTCCTTGCAACATGCCTAAGGCACGTTCACACAGATGAGCAGGGACCCTGGGCATCTTTCTTTTGGTGTTTTTCAGAGTCAGTAGAAAGGCCTCTTTAGTGTCCTAAGTTTTCATAACTGTGACCTTAATTGCCTACCGTCTGTAAGCTGTTAGGGTCTTAACGACCGTTCCACAGGTGCATGTTCATGAATTGTTTATGGTTCATTGAACAAGCATTGGAAACAGTGTTTAAACCCTTTACAATGAAGATCTGTGAAGTTATTTGGATTTTTACTAATTGTCTTTGAAAGATAGGGTCCTGAAAAAGGGCCGTTTCTTTTTTTGAGTTTACATACATCAATAATAACAATATTGTAATATTATGGCATTGTACTGCTTAACTCTATTCCATTATTATTCCATTGCACTTTACAATGCTATACAACTGTGGTTTATTTTCTGTGAATTGTTTTTCTGTGTCCTTACTCACAGGAGAGAAATATTTTGTTTTCTCCAAACAAGACCAAAACTTTGACAACTTTTCACAAAGTAAAAAATTGCGCTTGTGTAGCCTACAACTTAGTGTGAAAGCTTTGACATCCCTGTCAGCTAGCACGTAGATTTACAAACACATTCACACTTTGGTTAGTTGCTGGTTATTTCTCTCTTGTTTTTCACTGCACTAACATCTGATTTGCGTTTTCGCTGTCTTCGCTTCATGTATGAAATCACTTTTTGAAAGAGCTCCTGCTGTGATATCTCATGAAATTAATCAGGTCTTTCATTTTGCGGTGTGGTTCACCATCACTCAACTTCATCTTCTCCAGGGCTGTTCAATTATCCGACCACAAATGCATGACAGCAGATGTTGAGAGAGTTTGTGGCAGCAACAATAAGTTAAGGTCTTTGCTTACCGCTACTTTTGTTTTGGTAGCACTAATTACAAGCCTGTAAGCCCCATATGATTTCCAGACACAGTTATATTAGTAGGAATGCTGTACTCTGTTATGATTGAGCAAATTAGGTGTGTTTTTCTCGCTCTCTCCCTCCCCTCTCATTCTCATTCTCATTCTGTCATTCTCTCTCTCTCTCTCTCTCTCTCTCTCCCTCAATCTCAAAAAATAACACCCTCCTTGTGATGCGCTTATGAGTCAGAGTTCCCAAAAGCACAGCGGAGGATACGGACCAGTAGCTACAGCTCACTGCAGTAGAGGAGACAAGCAGATGCGGTAAGGCTTACTTATTTGTGGATAAAGTATTCCTGGTGGTGACATTGTGAAGCTGGTTAGTAGTTGATATGTTCCTTAGCGAGCAAAAACATTTGACTATAGATTGGCTGAAGATATGATTGGATGTGGAGAGACAGGTATACAGCATAAAGAAACAAAGACACCCTATGTATGTCATATACTTTCCCCAAATGTGTAGAGTAAATCCAGGTGAATGTTTTTCAGCTTGATTTATTTATTTAATTTCCCGAAATGCTATATCCACCAATTTGTATGTGTTCATCAGAAATGACTTCGATTTTTTTATGAATAGATTTTTGTACAAAAAGCTATGTACCCATTGTTTCAGCTGGAATGGAATGTTTGTTTCCTGTATATTTGTACTGTGATATGTTTTTGTCTCACCTAGCTATCTTAAGATGAATGCACTTACTGTAAATCGCTCTGGATAAAAGCCTCTGCTAAATCAGTGTTTCCCAACCCTGGTCCTCGAGTACACCAAACAGTACACAGTTTCGTTGTAGCCCCTGACAAACCCACCTCTTTCAACTCACTGAGGGCTTGATGATTAATTGGCAAGTTGAATCAGGTGTGCTTGTCCAGAGTTACAGAGTGCTTGAGGACCTGGGTTGGGAAACACGGAGCTAAATTACATAAAATGTCAAATGTAAATGTTTTACATGCAGACCTCATACTACTGTATTGATAAAATCGTATATTGTATATATATCGATGTCACAAATGTATCATTTGCTGATTCCTTTGTTGAAAATGTAGTTATTTGTTACATTTGACTGTGTAAAAACCTAGCAGTACTCATTTCAGTACTCTCCACAACAGTACATTTCAGTACTCCTAGCAGTACTCTCCACAACTCATTTCTCTGAGAGTGGGGTGGATATATAGCATTTAGCAGAGAAACATGATTATTTGTCCCTCTGAAATGAAACCACCAAGTGATAGATTTTAAACAAAAACAGCCTCCTGCTACGATTAGATAGCAGAAAAAACACACCAATCTGTTAAAAGCTAACATTTCTGAAAATGTATATATCGCGTTTTGGTGAGAAACTCTTTATTTTTAGTTTCTGTTATTATTGGTCCATCACTGGTGAGAATGTCTGGGATGGGCACAACACACACATACCCTACTGGATGATACACATATTACACCTGTTACCTATAACATTACATTTAATTTGTGGTTCTTTTAACTCCTCTATGGTACCTATGCTCTTGATGCACTTAGATAGCCATGAGACACAGGAGTTTAATCCCACCTTTCTGCCTGTATGAGTAAGAAGTTAGATCACATTCACACATTTTACAGCCCCCAATGATTTTGTAACCTCATGAGGTAAAAGACGCAACGGAAAGAGCTGGGATGGATTGAGCAAATGGAATTTCGATAGCGTTTCCACCTGGACCCGTGGAATGTGTGTGTGTGTGTGTGTGTGTGTGTGTGTGTGTGTGTGTGTGTGTGTGTATTCGTTCATCTTCCTCTGACTGTGCACTGGACTGGGTCAGAGTGAGATCCCATAGAGATCACACAGGGTTTAAAGCAAGAAGAGGAAAAAGCAAAGTGATTGTGAAGTGACTGTGGCCCAAACTTTGTCTCTGGTCTCCATATAATCACTCTCTGCCTGTTTAAATTCTTGCTTTTTATGCCTTGCATTTTATTTTACTGTATCTGTTTTACTGTAAAATCCATTGAGATGTTAAAATGCAAATGCACTTTCAATGAAAGGTGCATTTCAAATAAATAAGTGCACTATTGAGACCAGCTAACTTGGTGAAGCATCCCAGTTATCAGAAAGGATCTGACATGAAAAGACTAGTAGATTCATGCTCTACTCTGCATCTCAAAACCACATTTTGTTTCGACACCCACCCTTGGGTGTGACAAACCGTTGTCACCACACACAATGACTCAGGGAAATAGAGGTGTTAATAACATTCCTTTCTTTTTCCTTTCCATTTCAATGTATATTGAACAAAAATATAAACACAACAAGTATTGTTCCTATGTGTCATGACCTGAAATTAAAGATCCCAGAAATGTTCTATATGCACAAAGATCTTATTTCTCTAAATTGTTGTGCACACATTTGTTTATATCCCTGTTAGTGAGCATTTCTCCTTTGCCAAATGAATCCATCCACCTGAAAGGTGTAGCATATCAAGAAGTTGATTAAACAGCATGGTCATTACACAGGTGCACCTAGTGCTGGGGACAATAAAAGGCCACTCTAAAATCTGCAGTTTTGTCACAAAACACAATGCCACAAGTTTAAAAATGTATTTTTTACCCCCAATTTCGTGGTATCCAATTGTTTAGTAGCTACTATCTTGTCTCATCGCTACAACTCCCGTACGGGCTCGGGAGAGATGAAGGTTGAAAGTCATGCGTCCTCCGACACACAACCCAACCAAGCCGCACTGCTTCTTAACACAGCGCGCATCCAACCCGGAAGCCAGCCACACCAATGTGTCGGAGGAAACACCGTGCACCTGGCAACCTTGGTTAGCGCGCACTGTGCCCGGCCCGCCACAGGAGTCGCTGGTGCGCGATGAGACAAGGATATCCCTACCGGCCAACCCCTCCCTAACCCGGACGACGCTAGGCCAATTGAGCGTCGCCACGGTGCTGCAGTACAGCACCCTTAACCACTGTGCCACCCGGGAGGCCCTCGATGTCGCAAGATTTGTGGGAGTGTGCACTTGGCATGCTGACTGCAGGAATGTGCACCAGTGCTGTTACCAGATAACTAAATGTTAATTTCTCTACCGCCTCGAATGTCGTTTTAGAAAATTTGGCAGTACATCAAACCGGCCTCAGGACCTCCATATTTGGCTTCTTCACCTACAAAATCATCTGAGACCAGTCACCCGGAGAGCTTATGAAATTGTGGGTTGGCACAACCAAATTATTTTTGCACAAACTGTCAGAAGCTCATCTGCATGCTCGTCATCCTCACCAGGGTCTTGACCTTACTGCAGTTCGGTGTCATAACCAATGTCAGTGGGCAAATACTCACCTTCGATGGCCACTGGCACACTGGAGAAGTGTGGTCTTCACTGATGAATCTTGGTTTCAACTGTAAATTGGGCTCCCGAGTGGTGCAGCGGTCTAAGGCACTGCATCTCAGTGTTAGAGGCATCACTACAGGCCCTGGTTCGATTCCAGGCAGTATCACAACAGGCCATGATTTGGAATCCCATAGGGTGGCGCACAATTGGTCCAGCATTGTCCGGGTTAGGGTTTGGCTGGAGTAGGCCGTCATCGTAAATAAGAATTTGTTCTTAACTGACTTGCCTAGTTAAAAAATGTAAATACCGGGAAGATGTCGTGTGGGCAAGAGGTTTGCCGTTGTGAACAGAGTGCCCCATGGTGGAGGTGGGGTTATGGTATGGACAGGCATAAACTACGGACAACAAACAGAATTGCAATTTATGGTTGGAAATTTGAATTCACAGAGATACCGTGGCGAGATCCTGAGGCCCATTGTTGTGCCATTCGTCCGCCGCCATCACCTCATATATCAGCAAGATAATGCACGGCCCCATGTTGAAAGGATCTGTACACAGTTGCTGGAAGCTGAAAATGTCCCTCTTCCTCCAAGGCCTTTATACTCACCAGACATGTCACCCATTGAGCATGTTTTGGATGCTCTGGATCGACGTGTACGACATCGCGTTCCAGTTCCCGCCAATATCCAGCAACTTCGCACAGCCATTGAAGAGGAGTGGGACAGCATTCCACAGGCCAAAATCAGACTGATCAACTCTATGCGAAGGAGATGTGTTGCGCTGCATGAGGCAAATGGTGGTCACACCAAATACGGACTGGTTTTCTGATCCACGCCCCAACTTTTCTTTAAAGGTATCTGTAACCAAAAGATGCATACCTGTATTCCCAGTAAATGAGCTGTAACTTACTAAAATCTTTGAAATTGTTGCATGTTGCATTTATATTTTTGTTCAATGTAATTTAATTTGATCTGAATTTGCTGCACAGACCGGGTTGAACAAGGTGAAATCCATTAAAGACCCTCTGTACTACTGACTTCCAGTGCTCCATCGTAATCTTCCTGCTTTGTCCTACAGATACAGATATTCCTCCAGTATGGATCTGACCGAAGAGGATGACTATGATTACCACAACAACCTCACCCTGAACTACAGCTACGAGGACTACCACACCGTGTGTGAGAAGGCTGACGTGCGCTCCTTCGCTGGCCTCTTCCTCCCTGTGGTGTACGCAGCCTGTGTGGTGGTGGGGCTAGCCGGGAACTCCCTGGTGCTAGCTGTGTACGCCTACCACAAATGTCTGAGAAGAAGCATGACGGAAGCCTTCCTAGCCCACTTGGCCGTAGCCGACCTCCTCCTCCTCCTCACCCTGCCCTTCTGGGCTGCAGACGCGGCGCTGGGCTGGGAGCTGGGCCTGCCTCTCTGTAAGCTGGTCTCGGCTTGCTACGCCATCAACTTCACCTGCTGCATGCTGCTGCTAGCCTGTGTTAGCATGGACCGCTACCTAGCATCTGTTAGAGCGGAGGGCAGGAACCAGGGAAGGCTGGGCAGGGTCTTCACCCGGGCGCACTGTGGGAAGGTCTGCCTAGGGGTGTGGGCTGTGGCTTTTCTCCTGGGTCTTCCCGATCTTCTGTTCGCCACAGTAAGGGAGACCTCCAGGAGGAGGGTCTGCATGGCCATCTACCCGCCCAGACTGGCCCGGGAGGTCAAGGCCTGCCTGGAGGTGGTTGAGGTCCTACTGGGTTTCCTGATTCCTCTCCTGGTTATGATGTGGTGCTACGCCGGCGTGGGGCGTGTGCTGAGGCGGCTGCCCGAGGAGAGCAGGAGTAGGAGGCGGAGAGCTATCCGGGTGTTGCTGGTCGTGGTGGGGTTGTTCGTGGTCACCCAGTTGCCCTATAACGCGGTGAAGATGTGGCGGGCGATGGACTCGGTCTACACACTGGTGACCCACTGTGGTGTGAGTAAGGCCCTGGACCGGGCGGCACAGGTCACTGAGAGCCTGGCTCTGACCCACTGCTGTCTCAACCCACTACTCTATGTCTTCCTAGGGTCCTCCTTCAGACAATATGCGCTGAAAACAGCCAAGGCGTTTGGAGAAAGGACGAAGAGGAGAAGGGGGGAGCAGAGAGAGGACGAAGGAACGGAGATGTCCTTCAACTCTCACAACACTGCCTCTCAGGAGACCAGCACCTTCTCCATATGAAAGAGAAGAGAGAGAGAGAGAGAGAGAGAGAGAGAGAGAGAGAGAGAGAGAGAGAGAGAGAGAGAGAGAGAGAGAGAGAGAGAATCTTTTTGGCTAACACCTTTGTATCACATGAGATTCTAGCACTTTTATAGAATGAGGACTTCCTCAACCCACCAAATACCCGCCTCCCCTCAAGAAAGCCAGTCTGGAAAGATCTACCCAATGATGACTTCAACAGACATCTGACCTGGACACAATGGGAGTTACCGGACCTGACAAATAATCACCTCATCCCCACCCCCACGCAACATCCCCCTGGTTTCAACCTCCCCGGGAAGGAGGGATTCACCCTCAATAGGTTCAGGACTGGCCACGGCCCATACCTCGCCAACCTCCACCAATGGGGCATGAAAGAAAGCCCACCATATGCCTGTGGGGTGGCGCAAACCCTACACCACATTCTTGAAGTCTGTCCAATCTACAAACTCAGCGGAGGCCTCCTCACCCTTAACACAGCGGGACTGGAAGCAATCACTTGGCTAAAAGATCTGATTCATAATCTTGCTTCAGTGTATTAAGAAGCTATCAGTGCTGTATAACCAGATGCTTTAGTATCATTAATACTATATATCTGCTGCTATGGAATTATTGAGCCCAACCAGGGGAAGGGTAAGGGCTAGCCTGGTCCCAGATCTGTTTGTAAATGTGCTGTCGTACCAGCTCCTATGGTCATTGTCAAGGGGAAGTGACAAAACAGCACAAACAGATGGGATTAGGCTAAGGAGACGCATTCCAGTTATCAGAAAGGGTCTAGCATAAAAAAAAACGAGTAGATTCATGCTCTACCCTGCATCTTGAAACCACATTTTTGTTTTGACACCAGCCCTTGTCCTCAGACATGTGGTTGACAATGACCTCGGGGATAGGGAAGTGTTTACATTCCTGTCTTTTTCTATCAAAACAACGATAAGTTCCAGATGTTAATTCAAGCGAAATTATAGGGTTGCACAGAACGCAAACACACACACCCTCTCGATTGGCCTAGCATGTTGGGGAGTTCACACTTGTCAGTGGGGCCAGGGTACATTGTAATCGTGTGAGATAAGAAAATGTCTATTTGAAGTTGTAAGTTACTCGTACTAATAGCAGTCCTCTGGGATGGGTGGTGCCGCTAATTACAATCTCATTAACTCATTCCTCAAAATGTCAGCCACAATTTACCAAAACAGGTCAATCTTCTCCACTCTCTAAAAAAACAGCTGCATTATGTGGGGTGGGTCAGCCTGACCTCAGAGCCATACAAGACATATCATATGTATTTTTGACCACCTCCAGGATGTGATAACTACAAATGATCTAGTTACTTTAGACAGAAACAAAACTAGGGAGGTTGGTGAGGGAGGATGGGTGGGTGTAATCTGCGACCGTCTAGCAATCCAAAAGGTTGCATGTTCTTGAGTCGCGTCAGTGACAACTGTAGCATCTTAGCTAACCCTTCCCCCAACCCTTATTCTAAATGTGACCCATTTCACCTAACCTGCTACAGAAATATAACATTTACATAAGTATTCACACCCATGAGTCAATACTTTGTAGAAGTGATTACGGCTGTGAGTCTTTCTGGGTAAGTCTCTAAGAGCTTTCTTTGCACACCTGGATTGTGCAACAATTGCTCATTATTCTTTTCCAAAATTCTTCAAGCTCTGTCAAATTTGTTGCTGATCATTGAACGACAACTATTTTCAGGTCTGCCATATATTTTCAAAGTAGATGTAAATCAAAACTGTAACTCAGCCACTCAGGAACATTCACAGTCTTCTTGGTAAGCAACTCCAGTGTATATTTGGCCTTGTGATTTAGGTTATTGTCCTGCTGAAAGGTGAATTAATCTCCTAGTGTCTGGTGGAAAGTAGACTGGACCAGGATTTTGCCTGTGCTTAGCTCCATTCCGTTAATTTTTTATCCTGCGGCGACATAGGTGGATGAAATGAACTGATGAAATGAACTGAGACGCAGCCCACGCAAAAAACATATCTCTATCTTAAACTGACAGATTTTGATGGGGATTTTATTATGTTTCTTAGATTGACGCACCGGTGCCAGAACAAATGTACTCTATTGGGGTGTTATTTTCTAAAGTACTATTCTTGGGATCAGAGGAATCTCTAAAGATGTCAGCCCTGGGAACAATGTCAATCCCTCAGTCTCAAAACTAAAGACACTAAAGACCAGCATCACCCGAAGACCCAGAGACATTGTTCGTAATATTCAGTTTGTAACATGTTTCATTTGCCTTAAGAGTGTGGTAGGAAAAATCTAACTATTATTTCACCTGCTAAAGACCAGTGAGCCTTTCAAAAAACCTGAGGCATCTGCTCTGTATATTACACACATTTTTACATGATCAGTCGATGCTCTTAGCCAAAACCCTCTGTTGTGGACAAAATGTTGAGTAACATCCCCACTCTTTCCACCCTAAAGAAATCTGTTAGGTACATTTATTATTCAGCTCCTTGTCTGCTACCACCTCAGAAATTCGCCCCATTGCGAGTGAGCAGCAAGATTGAGACCGGCTTTTAAACACTTGTTAGTTGTTAAAGGTCCAGAACAGTTATTCTGATTCACATGTAAAATATCCCCTATACTTGGCATAGAAATGCTCAAAATTTGAGATAAACTACTCTTTCTACCAGAAATGTTGAAAATACAGGCTGAGTGGGCAGGGATCTTACTTACTGAAATTCCTATGTCAAGAATCTTGGATGCAGTGAGCAGTGTTGCAGTAAAATCATCTCATGCTAATTTGGTGATACACAAAGCAACTCAAACATTGAAATTGCATCAATGTCAAATCTTTTACATCTGCCATTCGGCATGTCTCTTGTGATGAGGTTCACAGCAGCAGCGACAGATGTGTTGACATGACAACTGTGTCAGAGTTTTGAAAGACTCCTCCTCCTTTTTTATTCCATGCAGGCTGAAGACCTAGGTAGCCAGTAACTAGTCTAAACTTTTAATTGTATTTGCTGACACCCTAATCAAATGTTCATACTTCGATCTGGTTTCATCCAAATATCCAATTTTGTGAAAAACATGATTTTGACTGTTCATGACCCTTAACCTGCTCTTAGTTTTTTTTAATTCAAAGTGATATCAAAGTGTTGATGTTTTGGTTGCAATATGGTACCATCTGAGCTTGTTGTTGAAATGCCTTGTTTTTACACTTTTTTTCTGTACAATGTCAACAAATAAACACCATTCTTACTCAGAAAGTGTATAGTAAGCAAGGACAGCTGAATGATGTCATACTAGTCTATGGACCAGATAGTAATTCATTTACTCAAAATGTATACTTAAGTTGGTGTTTATTATTACCATCAGTAAAATGTTTATGGTAGGGTAACATTCCTGTTATTGACAGGTAATCAAATATACAACCTACTGCATAAGAACTCATTTCAACAGTACATGACCATTAGCCCACAGCAATTGAATGTGTTTAATATAAAACTTTGGTCCAACAAAATGTGCAAATATACAAAATATAACAAAAACACAAAACAATATTCCTTTGATTAGGACAAGAAACTAGAAATATACAAAAGCGCTTCACACAAGGCACCATTCTGGTCTATAAAAATTCAGACCAATTGTCATATGGCAGGTCAAATTATCATAAGGCAGTTGAACAGCTCCAAGTCCTGCAAAAATAACTACAACCAAGAATAATTTTCTTTCATTGAAGTAAAAAAAAAAAAAACTCTATTATACATCTATTCAAATATAAGGGAAATAGTTAAGGGAAATATTTAAGCCTAAAATATTAGCAGTCACATTCATTTACAAAGCAAAACAGTAACATCCATACAGTTAGGCCTCGAGTTAAATAAGACTGAGTAAGATCGAGTTCAGAAAGAAGCTTCACATTGCATGGTGGAGATGAGGAAGACATCGAGTCAGTGAGAATCAATACTACCTGACGTAATTACAGACAATCACACTGGATCAACAAGCATCTCCACGACCGGAAACATCAATAACTGTGTCCATGTCAGCAACGAACACCATCACATGACTATTTGAGGTGTTAAATATCAAAAGGATCTACAGAAAAATAAAAACCCTGGCGTCAACGCAACGCGATTCAGTTGTGGAAAATACTTTGGTCGTCCAAACAAAGACGATGCAAAGATGCATCTAAATAAGTGCATTGGATAGCCAACAACAACCCCACATCATGGCTGCATCCACTCAGGCACTTCGCTAACTGTAATATTCCTCTAGAATGTAGCAGAGGTTTTCCTTCACGTGACTCAAGTATGGCTGTATTATTGTCTGGACTCTCGATGTATTCCCCTCACACATGAATGAGAAACTTCCCTCAGGACCCCCATTTGAGCACTGTGACTCCTGGTATAAACAAAGGGCGACCAATTACGGTCATACAGCGGATAAAATCCTCATCATCCTCTGGCAGATAGGTTCAGCTGCTACATTCTTCATAATTCACATTTGGACAGATAGTAATGGCTGGTAGAGCCATAGCTAGAGATGACTGACGGCTGGGAATAAGAGGTCATAATAGGTCGCTGATATCTAGGGACTCAGAAAATGTCCGTGTTTAGGGTTGATGCCAAAGGGATATTATTAGGAGTACAACCATTGGCAGAATAGGCAGTGCACTAATAACTCAATGTAGGCTTAAATTAGGAAATTTAAACATGACAGAAGAACCTCTGCTACGCTAGGGAAAAGTAAAGAAACACCCGCTGTTTGTACGAACATGATGCCCTCTCGTCCCTCAGTAATTGAGGATCTGGACGTCGAACAGATCACAGACTCCCTCATTGTCATCCAGGTTGAAGTTGTAGTCCACCCCTGCATTGGGAGACAGTCGCAGCAGAGGGAACACTGTAACACAAAATAGAGAGAGGAGAAACTCAAATCTCACACTGTTAAACTTGTATATCTTGATGGTCTTTGGAGAGAGAACATTGAGAGCAGCTAGATAGGATCTTTAGAGTCTCAGTCCTAATGTTTACCATCAGAAGACATCAGCTCATCTATTAGGTCAGCCACACCTAAAGAACACAGAAAACATTTCTGTAAGTACGCCACACAGGGAGTAAAGCCATGTTAATACAAGCCCCCATCCAAATCAGTTGGCCACCCTCCCAGTTCCAGACCTCCCTCAGCTGCTCTCCTGAGGGAGAGACCTCCCCTCTCAACCTGCTCCCTCACATTCTCTCTCCCCCTTCAGCTAGTCTCCTGTGTTGATTAGTTTCAGCAGGCTGCACACTTCCCCCTCTCACCCCCCCTCACTCACCCTCTCTCTCTTCCTTCATGTGGTCTCCTGTGTTGGTTAATTTCAGAAGGCTGCCCACGTCCAGCATGGACTGGAGCTCCTGGCCCAAGTGTCCTCCCAGAACCCCTTGCTGCTGGACCCCTGTTGGCATGCCGACCAACTGCTGCATTGCTAGACCAGTAGTCGCCTGAGGGTGGCATTCTACAGGAGGGGAAGGGGGACAAAACAGTAGCATGGCATTAGTCTGGAGCATGACGGGATTTGATGCTGCAAGTACTTCCCATTGCTCTTACTCCCTCATCTATACAGTTGTTGATTTCAGATATGACAATAACAATCTTTTTTTTTTTTAAGTCACTAAAATCCTTAGCCTGTAGCAATCAGAAGAGAATCTAAGATATCACCACCAGTAATTGGTAGGATATCTTCACAACTAATGTGAGCCCTGAGTGAATGGCCTAGTAGTCCTCCTTACCCATGTGTATGTCTGGTGGGGTGGAGGAGGGTGTAAGATCCTCATCGTGCCTCCGCAGTGGCGCCATCTTGTGTTCAGAGATGTGGTGTGTCGCAGGGCTGGGGAAATGGGCTGAGTCGGAGGGCAGGGGGAACCTCTGCAGGTCCGCAGGGGTGGTGGGTGGGGTAGGCATAGAAGACAGGTCCTCTGGGGGAGGCACAGAGAACACAACGGGTCTGGAGGAACCAGACTCTTTGTTGATGAGCATCACCTGGATCGGCGCAGACGTGCTCCTTAGATTCACCTGGTACCTCTTCTGGCCTCTCTGACCCTAGGAGACCATGGGGACAGTTTGTAGACCAAATAGCCTTTTCATAAAATGGTGTCGACCCAAAACAAACTGTTGTTTCTTTCCACATCATCCTTTCCAGTACAGTTCAACCAACTCTGGTGTATGCGTAAACAGTCCAGCCCAGTATGGCTTAGCTTGGTTCGACTTAGCTCAGTAGTGTGAAATAAGTATAAAGCGCTCAACTTTGTTACAATATCCACCCTAGCATACCACATGACATACCGTTTCAGGCACCGGTACCTCCAGCTGTGTTCCTGAGGGAGCGACCACCGCCAGGAGAGTGTCTCCGCTGAACGCATCACAGATGTCCTCGTGGGTCACATACATATACGTGGGCGGTGTTAAGGAAAGAAATGGGGAGAGAGACTGAAGTGGAGCAGGAAAGACTGACGTGATAATCAGTGTAAACTGGAAAAACTAGACCAAGAGCATTAAACAACAAAGAGCCTAAAACTGAACTGACATGCTAATTACACTCGTGTATGTAATCCCATCCTTACATTTAACGGATTTCCTCCGTTGAGTTCATCGTTAAAAGTAGGGGGGCCTTTCAGGGACATAATCACTGTCGGCATAGATGAGGTAGAACACAGGTGTAAGAGAAACAGACAAGACCCATCTCATATTTCACCTTGTCTAATCTAAAATTCAGCCCAGTCTTAAGACTGAATCGTTCTTCTCAAATTCTCACAAACGTCCCACCAATAAATGCATGATTCACGCTAAACTTCGAGCTACACGTGTTTCTCGAGTGATTTACGGTCAGTAACACATGCAACCTAATGGGGCAGTGCCCCACCACCCCCACAGTGCGAGGGAGTTCATGTTGAAGGATATCTGCTGGCGATGGGGTCATCGTTCATGTGTTTGATGCTCTGCTCCAGCCAGGCCTTCTGGCTGTCAAGCTCCTTCTCCTGCTCCTCCAGCTCACACAGCTGAGCTGTCAGCACCTCCACCTGCTCCAGCACCTCTGCTGTCTGGCAGCCCAAGTTCTCCCCTCTTGGACAGGATGAGAGAAGGGGTTTGAATGGAAGAATGTGTGTGTAGGGCATTAGGATGTGCAGTGATTTTTCACATTCCTTTCCCTTATGTCTTGCATGGAAATTAACACCATCCAGAGTGACTGACTTCAATCGCCCTGACCCTGCAGACAACAGGCAGCCGCCCAACTCACCTCCACTGAATTATGTTCTTGGTTTTCTTCTCGATGAGGCCCACTCCCTCCAGCACGTTGGTGATGTCATAGATCCTCCTCTTCTGTCTCACGGCCAAGCTGTCTGCAGCCTGTCAATGGACACAACAGACGTGTTTAAAAACTAGACAATACTGACAGACACCTGAAGAGACCATTACTGAGAAAACTAATCTTGAGGAAAACTGTACAGTCACAGTTGCATGAAAACCCATGCAAAGACGTGGAAATGATGAAGCTGCTTTCTATTGTGTAGAATTAAACTACCGAGTACTGTGTATATACCCCCCCCCCCCCTCAGGCTCAGAATTGGCACAAACCAACCAAAACTTGGCACATGAAGACTAAGTAGACTTCATACAATGGAAGGAGAGGGAGGGAGCCTGCCTGCCTACTGAGTAAACAGCCTGCTGTGGCGCGCAAGTAGAGGGGGAAATGGCCAAACTTCTTATCAGCGAAGGAGTTGAAAACAGCCAGTTCAAATAGCCAGGTTGTCCAGGTGGGTAGTAAGTTAGGTGGAAGTAGTCTACTCTGCATTAATCAATCAATCATTATAATCACTGTAAAAGGAAGGAAAGCTTGTCAGGAAACAGACACTGATGGGGGTGGGGTTAGTAGGGATGGCCAGGTGGCCCAGTTGTGATCATCTTGGTCGCATTAACAGTTTAAGTAACTTGTTGCATAACATGCATGTCCAGAAAACAATATTTCATAGCTATGGAGCCAACAAGCTAGCTGCCTTGCTAGGTATCTGCCTTTAAGTGGGGAGATATAAAGTAAGGCATTTGATAGAAATGAAAACTGGCAGAATGAAAGTGTGCCAGCACCTAACTAGCTAGCTAGCAAACTTGGTTGAAGACAAAAATGTGACAACTTTCTTCACTGTGAAATGACCTTGAGACGTTATAACACATTGACAATCTGATATTTGGTCAGAAGAATGACTGGTGAATCAAGACCTTGCTTTGGCTTTGTTCAATTTCACACCAATTTCTCTGGCTGGATGATGGGGGAAAAACACCGACATAACATCGCATAAATAGTGAAAAATATGAGGAGAAGCAAGCTTCGACAACTGACCACTTTCAGGTCAAGTACGCCGTCCTTCGCCTCTTGGAGTAAAGTCACGAACTTGATTGTGAGGAGCCCCAAACTTTTCTCATGTCGACTCGATGCGGCTCCGCCGTTCGGCAGGCTCGAGCGCACAGACTCAGCCATTGTCTCGAGGTCCTGGGTGAGAAATGTTTCTGTGAGCTAGCTAGGTTGTTGAACTCACTTCTTGGGTGGTGAGGTGATGCTTGAGAGAAACGGGAATTTTCTCCATTCAGTTTATTTACCTCAGTCAGGACGACGGCAAATACTGTTTGAGGTTTTTAAAACGAACGGAAGTGACGTTAGATTACAATTGCCATGGCAACTTCCCTTACCCCATGCAGAGATATTAGCAAAAACAGTCCGGTATGAAGATAGGCAGAAACTGCTTCGATAATAGAAATCCCCGATCACACTTGTAGATGATGTCATAGCGACGTTGGCTAGCTAAGCTCATGCGCAAACACCTCTCTCTCTCAAAAGTTTTAGAACATCCACTCATTCAAGGGTTTTTACTTTACTACTACTTTACTATTTTCTACATTGTAGAATAGTGAAGACATCAAAACTATGAAATAACACACATGGAATCATCTAGTAATCAAAAGTGTTAAATAGACACACTTTGAAGACAGCTTGACAGCTTTTCACAATCTTGTCATTCTCTCAACCAGCTTCACCTGGAATGCCAGCAGTCTTGAAGGAGTTCCCACATATGCTGAGCACTTGTTGGCTGCTTTTCCTTTACTCTGTGGTCCGACTTTTCCCAAACCATCTCAATTTGGCTGAGGTCTGGGGATTGTGGAGGCCAGGACATCTGATGAAATTTGATTACTCTCCTTGGTCAAATAGCCCTTACACAGCCTGGAGGTGTGTTGGGTCATTGTCCTGTTGAAAAACAAATGATAGTCCCACTGGGATGGCGTATTGCTGCAGAATGCGGTGGTAGCCATGCTAGTTAAGTGTGCCTTGAATAAAATAAAATAAAATCACAGACTGTGTCAACACCTCCTCCTCCATGCTTCACGGTGGGAACCACACATGCAGAGATCATCCGTTCACCTACTCTGCAGAAAGATACGGTTGGAACCAAAAATCTCAAAGGACAGATTTCCACTGGTCTAATGTCGATTGCTTGTGTTTCTTTGCCCAAGCAAGTCTCTTCTTCTTATTGGTCCTTTAGTAGTGGTTTCTTTGCAGCAATTCAACCATGAAGGCCTGATTCACACAGTCTCCTCTGAACAGTTGATGTTGAGATGTGTCTATTACTTGAACTCAGTGAGCATTTATTGGGCTGCAATCTGAGGTGCAGTTAACTCTAATGAACTTATCCTTCACAGCAGAGGTAACTCTTTGTCTTCCTTTCCTGTGGTGGTGAAATTTTCTGGATTGACAGACCTTCATGTCTTTAAATAATGATGGACTGTCATTTCTCTTTGCTTTTTGAGCTGCTCTTGCCATAATATGGACTTGATATTTTACCAAATAGGACTATCTTCTGTACACCACCCCTACCTTGTCACAACACAACTGATTGCCTCAAACACATTAAGGAAAGAAATTCCACAAATGTACTTTTAACAAGGCACACCTGTTAATTGAAATGCATTCCAGGTGACTACCTCATGAAGCTGGTTGAAAGAAATCCAAGAGTGTGCAAAGCTGTCATAAAGGCAAAGAGTGGCTACTTTGAAGAATCTTAAATATAAAATATATTTTGATTTGTTTAACACTTTTTTGGGTACTACATGATTCCATGTTATTTCATAGTTTTGATGTCTTCACTATTATTCTACAATATAGAAAATAGTAAATAAATTTAAAAAAACTTGAATGAGTAGGTGTGTCAACTTTTGACTGGTACTGTACATGTCAGTACATACACACAAGTAGGTCACATGGGGGAGAGGCTTTGTGCCATGAGGTGTTGATTTATTTGTTTTTTGAAACCAGGTTTGCGGTTCACTTGAACTTTTAAAGATGGAAAGGAGTTCCATGCATTCATAGCTCTGTAAAATATTCTGTTTCCTTACATTTGTCCTGGACCTGGGGACATGTCTGGTGGGGTAAGTGTGTGTGTGTCAATGTTGTGTGTAAGTTGACTATGCAAACAATTTAGAATTCCCATAAATATTTCTTATAAAAACAATTATTGACGCAGTCACATGGAAAATAGGAAAAATAAAGAAAAACCCTGGAATGAGTAATCAAACTTTTGACTGGTACTATATGCATACTGGTACTAAATGGCATCAGTTTTACGGGCCCCAACCAAAAGTGCTATTATGTGTTTTTTTCACATTATTTGTAACTTATTTTGTACATAATGTTTCTGCAACCGTATCTTACGGCGAAAAAGAGCTTCTGGATATCACGACAGCGATCACTCACCTCGGATTAGACAAAGATTTTTTCTTCAACAAGCAGGACGCACAAGACATTCTCCGAACCCCCGACAAGGCCAACATCCCAGTTATTGGCAAGAGGAAGAGAAGCAGGTACAGGGGACACAGAGCAGGGTGCCTCGTAAGGATTCGCAGAAGGTGAGTGGGAAAGCTGTCGTTACCGTCAATATTACTCACCAACGTGCAATCATTGGACAAGAAATTAGACGAGGTATGATCATGAATATCCTACCAATGGGACATCAAAAACTGTACTATCTTATGTTTCACGGAATCGTGGCTGAATAATGACATGGATATTCAGCTAGCGGGATATACGCTGCACCGGCAAGATAAAACAGCACACTCCGGTAAGACAAGGGGAGGCGTTCTGTGCATATTTGTAAACAACAGCTGGTGCACAAAATCTAAGGAAGTCCAGATTTTGCTCGCCTGAAGTAGAGTATCTTGTGATAAAATTCAGACCACACTATTTGCCTAGAGAGTTCTCAGCTATACCTTTCGTGGCTGTTTATTTACCACCACAGAAGGATGCTGGCACTAAGACTGCACTCAGTCAGCTGTATAAGGAAATAAGCAAACAGGAAACCACTCACCCAGAGGTGGCGCTCCTAGTGGCCGGAGACTTTAATGCAGGGAAACTTAAAATCAGTTCTACCTAATTTCTATCAACATGTTAAATGTGTAACCAGAGGGAAATAAAATTCTAGATCACCTGTACTCTACACACAGATTAGCGTACAAAGCTCTCCCTCGCCCTCCATTTGGTAAATCCGACCACAATTACATCCTCCTGATTCCTGCTTACAAGCTAAAAATTAAAGCAGGAAGCACCAGTGACTCGGTCTATAAAAAAGTGGTCAGGTGAAGCAGATGCAAAACAACAGGACTGTTTTGCTATCACAGACTGGAACATGTTCCGGGATTCTTCCGATGGCATTGAGGAGTACACCACATCAGTCACTGGCTTTATCAATAAGTGCATCGAGGACATCGTCCCCACAGTGACTAAGTACATACCCCAATCAGAAGCCATAGATTACAGCCAAAATTCGCACTGAGCTAAAGGGTAGAGCTGCCGCTTTCAAGGTGCGGGACTCTAACCCGGAAGCTTATAAGAAATCCTGCTATGCCCTCCGATTAACCATCAAACAGGCAAAGCATCAATACAGGGTTAAGATTGAATCATACAACACCGGCTCTGATGCTCGTCTTATGTGGCAGGGCTTGCAAACTATTACAGACTACAAAGGGAAGCACAGCCACGAGCTGCCCAGTGACACGAGCCTACCAGACGAGCTAAATCACTTCTATGCTCGCTTAGAGGAAAACAACACTGAGGCATGCATGAGAGCATCAGCTGCTCCGGATGACTGTGTGATCCCGCTCTCTGTAGCCGACATGAGTAAGACCTTTAAACAGGTCAACTTTCACAAGGCTACAGGGCCAAACGGATTACCAGGATCTGTGCTCCGGGCATGTGCTGACCAACTGGCAGGTGTCTTCACTGACATTTTCAACATGTCCCTGATTGAGTCTGTAATACCAACATGTTTCAAACAGACACCATAGTCCCTCTGCCCAAGAACACGAAGGCAACCTGCCTAAATTACTAAAAACCCATAGTGCTTTGAAAGGCTGGTAATGGCTCACATCAACAACATTATCTCAGAAACCCTAGATCCACTCCAGTTTGCATACCGCCCAAACAGATCCACAGATGATGCAATCTCTATTGCACTCCACATTGCCCTTTCCCACCTGGACAAAAGGAACACCTACATGAGAATGCTACTCATTGAATACAACTCAGCGTTCAAGACCATAGTGCTCTCAAAGCTCATCACTAAGCTAAGGATCCTGGGACTAAACACCTCCCTCTGCAACTGGATCCTGGACTTCCTGACGGGCCGCCCCCAAGTGGTGAGGGTAGGTAGCAACATCTGCCACATTGATCCTCAACACTGGAGCCCCTCAGGGGTGCATGCTCAATCCCCTCCTGTACTCCCTGTTCACCCACGACTGCATTGCCAGGCACATCTCCAACACCATCATTACGTTTGCAGACAACACAACAGTGATCACTGACAGCGATGAGACGGCCTATAGGGAGTCGGTCAGAGACCTGGCCGGGTGGTGCCAGAATAACAAACTATCCCTCAATGTAACCAAGACTAAGGAGATGATTGTGGACTACAGGAAAAGGAGGACCAAGCACGCCCCCATTCTCATCGACGGGGCTGTAGTGGAGCAGGTTGAGAGCTTCAAGTTCCTTGGTGTTTACATCACCAACAAACTAGAATGGTCCAAGCACACCAAGACAGTTGATTTGATTGTATGTATTTACTTGTTTATACCTGTGTTTTGTTAGAATTTTTTAATGTAGGGATGTAAGTTGTTGATAATTTTGTACAATGAAAAAAAAGTGTATATATAACTAAATAAATAATAATCATGTGCAGAAACACGTAATTTTTGAATGGTCGCACCAAACTGAGCGTGTGCAGGGCGTCAAATCAAAGGCACTCCTTCAATATTTTTTTAATTGAACCTTTATTTAACTAGATATAAAGTTGTTGACGAAAAGTGTCCGTTTGTCACTTTTACAAGGTTTTAAAAAATGTTTAACCTTTATTTAACTAGCAAGTCAGTTAAGAATAAATTCTTATTTACAATGACAGCCTAGGAACAGTGGGTTAACTGTGTTGTTCGGGGATTTGATCTAGCAATATTCAACCACTTAAGACATTGGCTCAAATCTAGGTTGTGGCTTTAGTTTTCTAGAAAATTAACAACTAATGAATAATTATTCCACATAGCTAGCTACCTTGACTTCTCAAATCCCAAACCCAGCCTGGTCTGTTTCGCGCGTTCCAGAAGTCTCGCAATGTTGCGCCTCTGGGTTTAGAAACCAGAGAATAACGACTGCCACGTCACATAGAGGATTTCAAGTTGATGGCCGACCATGGTATCAAAGATATTCTACTCTTATGTTCACATCTATCTGTGGCGGTACTGCAAGCATTGTTTTCAGAAAACAGTATTCCCCCATTATAGTGAATTGGGAAATGGCTTTGTTCGTGGTCGATATTCATGGCTTTCATTTTTTTTATCAGAACACAAATCATGGTATCAATAAATGCTTCTAGTACACCAAATGTATGTCCTTGAACAGATTACTTTAAAATCACACACAGACTAAGTTCTAAGGACAATTTAGTTGCTAATGGTAGCCTGCAGTACCCCGGTAGGCCTTCAATTTAACATACTCCATGAGAGGGGGCAGCAAACCAAACCAAACCAAACTTTATTTAATTTGTCACATTCACCGAATACAACAGATGTAGTAGACCTTACCGTGAAATGCTTACTTACAAGCCCTTAACTCTTTATTGAACTGCATTGTTGGTTAAGAAAATATTTACCAAATAAACTAAAGTAACAATAACGAGGCTATATACAGGGGGTACCTGTACCAAGTCAATTTGCAGGGGTACAGTTTAGTTGAGGTAATTTGTACATGTAGGCAGGGGTAAAGTGACTATGCATAGGTAATAAACAGCGAGTAGCAGCACTGTAAAAACAAATGTAAATATTCCGGGTGACCATTTGTTTCATTGTTCAGCAGTCTTATGGCTTGGGGGTAGAAGCTGTGAAGAAGCCTTTTGGTACTAGACTTGGCGCTCCGGTAACTCTTGCCGTGCGGTAGCAGAGAGAACAGTCTATGACTCGGGTGACTGGACTCGGACAATTTTTTGGCCTTTCCTCTGACACCGCCTAGTATCTAGGTCCTGGATGGCAGGAAGCTTGGCCCCATTGAGGTACTAGGCCGTACGACCTACCCTCTGTAGCGCCTTACGGTCAGATGCAGAGCAGTTGCCATACCAGGTGGCGATGCAACCAGTCAGGATGCTCTCGATGGTGCAGCTGTAGAACCTTTTGAGGATCTGGGGAACCATGCCAAATCTTTTCAGTCTCCTGAGGGGGAAAAGGTGTTGTCGTGCCCTCTTCACGACTATCTTGGTGTGTTTGGACCATGATAGTTTGTTGGTAATATGGACACCAAGGAACTTGCAACTCTCAACCTGCTCCACTACAGCCCCGTCAATGTTAATGGGGGACTATTCGGCCCGTCTTTTCCTGTAGTCCACGATCAACTGCTGTGTCTTGCTCACATTGAGGGAGAGCTTGTTGTCCTGACGCCACACTGCCAGGTCTCTGACCTCCTCCCAAAAGGCTGTCTCATCGTTGTCGGTAAATCAGGCCTACCACTGTTGTGTCGTCAGCAAACTTAAATTATGGTCTTGGAGTCGTGTTTGATCATGCAGTCATGGGTGAACAGGGAGTACAGGAGAGGACTAAGCACACACCCCTGAGGGGCTCCAGTGTTGAGGATAAGCGTGGCAGATGTGTTGTTGCTTACTGTTACCACCTGGGGGCAGCCCATCAAGAAATCCAGGATCCAGTTGCAGAGGGAGGTGTTTAATCCCAAGGTCCTTAGCTTAGTGATGAGTTTTGTGGGCACTATGGTGTTGTAGTCAATGAACAGCATTCTCACATAGGTGTTCCTTTTGTCCAGGTGGGAAAGGGCAGTGTGGAGTGCGATTGAGATTGCGTTATTGGAGTGGATCTAGGGTATCTGGGATGATGCTGTTGATGTGAGCCATGACCAGCCTTTAAAAGCATTTCATGGCTACCGATGTGAGCGCTACGGGTGGTAATCATTTAGGCAGGTTACCTTTACTTCCTTGGGCACAGGGACTATGGTGGTGTGCTTGATCTGGTATTACAGACTCGGTCAGGGAGAGAGTCAGTCAACTGGCAAATGTCTTCAATGTCAGTGGGTCTGTGTGCATGCTTTGAGTACACGTCCTGGTAATCCGTCTGGCCCCGTGGCTTTGTGAATGTTGACCTGTTTAAAAGGTCTTACATCGGACACGGAGAGCGTGATCACACAGTCGTCCGGAACAGCTGGTGCTCTCAAGCATGCTTCAGTGTTGCTTGCCTCAAATCGAGCATAAAAGGCATTTAGCTAGTCTGGTATGCTTGTGTCACTGGGTAGCTCGCAGCTGGGTTTCGCTTTGTAGTCCGTAAAAGTTTTCAAGCCCTGCCACATCCGACGAGTGTCAGAGCCGGTGTAGTAGGATTCAATCTTAATCCTGTATTGACGCTTTGCCTGTTTGATGGTTCATCTGAGGGCGTAGGGGGATTTCTTAGCAGCGTCCGGATTATTGTCCCGCTCCTTGAAAGCGGCATCTTTAGCCTTTATCTCGATGCGGATGTTGCCTGTAATTCATGGCTTCTGCTTGGGACATGTACGTACGGTCATTGTGGGGACGACATCATCGATGCACTTATTGATGAAGCCGATGACTGAGGTGGCATACTCCTCAATGCCATTGGATGAATCCCGGAACATATTCCACTCTGTGCTAGCAAAACAGTCCTGTAGCGCAGTATCCACATTATCGGGTACTTCCTGCTTTAGTTTTTGCTTGTAAGCAGGAATCAGAAGGATATAATTATGGTCAGATTTTCCAAATGGAGGGTGAGCTTTGCCCACATCTCTGTGTGTGGAGTAAAGGTGGTCTAGAGTTTTTTCCCCCTCTGGTTGCACGTGACATGCTGGTAGAAATGAGGTAAAAAGGATTTAAGTTTGCCTGCATTAAAGTCTCCTGCCACTAGGAGCGGCACTTCTGGATAAGCAATTTCTTGTATGCTTATGGCCTTATACAGCTCGTTGAGTGCGGTCTTAGTGCCAGCATCGGTTTGTGGTGGTAAATAGATGGCTACGAATAATATAGATGAGAACTCTCTTGGTAGATAGTGTGGTCTACAGCTTATCACAAGGTACTCTACCTTACCTCAGGCAAGCGACTCCTTTAATATTAGACATTGCGCACCAGCTGATATTGACAAATACACCCCCCCCCCCGCCTTGCCAGACGTAGCTTCTCTTTCCTGCCGATGCATGGAAAATCATGGCAGCTCTATATTATCCGTGTCGTCGTTCAGCCACAACTTGATGAAACATAAGATCCTCGTTTTTAATGTCCTGTTGGCAGGATAGTCTTTATCGTATATATCATCCATTTTGTTTTCCAATGATTGCACGTTGAAGGGCACTGAGCTAACCTGCAACAGTCACTTCCTAGAGTAGCTCAAACACATGCAATGTTTCCAAAAACTCCTCCATGTACCAAGACGGCGACACGCTGAAATGACACTTCCCGATCAAATGTGCCGCTGAGCATTCTCATAGAAAACAATGGGGTGACTTCATCGATGGCTTTGTCTTATTTTTTACAGTCTTTATAAAAATGATATTTGTATCTCTGCCCCATCTGCTCCCCCCAGGCCCCCATCACAGCCCAAAACTTTTTCTAAGACTTGACAACGAAAGCGGAATAAAACTGCTTTTATTTAGAATGATAAAAATATACACGTATTTGATAACTTAGTTCAAATATTTACACAACATGTAAATGTATTACATTTCAAACTAGTGCCCTAGATGGCGTAGTTATTCCTGATGTTGTATTCCTCCTTAACTCAATTTCTCCCCACCGATTTCGGACAACTTCCGGATGCTGTTCAGCCATGGAATAACAACAGACTGATGCACTGAACACGGTGTGCAACATCTGGATGTTATTAGAAAAAAGTCTGGGAAATGTTTTGTTTTATTAAGACAGTACAGATATTTTCCCTTTTTGGGGGGGCTGGCCCACCAATCGAGTTAAGGAGGAAACCAACACCTTTGCATCCTGAATGGAGGATGCTTTATGTATAAGCCAGTCGCGGGGGGACAGGTGTCTATAGATGGGTTAGCTGACAACATCACGAAAACGATGCGTACGCTTCAATGGGATAGAAGTCGGAGTTGTGATTCTGGATGGCCAGATAGCTACCAACAATGACAAGAAACTGCCACGAGGGGAATTGTAAGTGACTCTTTTCAGCTAGTCTTGTTCTTGATACCATTTCTTGTTTTGAGGTGTTTTGACTGATGCTAATGGATCAAATTCGTTAGCTTAACCAACAACTGTAACAATGGTTGAGAGACAACAAATGCTCATTGTGCAAATGTATTTATGTTTTCAATAAACATTGGAGATTAACTATAGTTGACATGTTGTCAACAATCTAAGCCAACCCCGTCTGTTTTGCCTCACAGTTGTGCACACGTCGGTTTTGTTGCTAAACAACCAACTTGTCTATATCCGTCTGGGCACAAAGTCTGACGCAGATGACAAACGACATAAAATGAAATAGTGCCCTCTGGCGGCCGGTTGGGCTAATTTCAAACTTACTGGCCTAACCACAACAAGTCCAAAACCACCCCTAAAAACGTTTGACTGTCAGAACAACTTAACATTCACGTTTTGCAAATAATTCACATCAACAAATGCTGTCACCTCATCCGTGTAACGTCCAAGTAGAAACACAGGTGACTCTATAGGTGGATGATATACACCATCAGCTGTACTTAGAAGTCTTTCAATACGCTGGTGAGACGTCTCATCTTCTCCTCCATTGTTTTCTTCTCAGTTTCAGTCTCCTCCAGGAGCTGACGCATCTCCTCCTCCACCTGAAATACCTGAGTCAATAACACACACATTCCACTATTAAACAAACCCCAATAACGAATGCATTATACACCTGAGTAAAAACACACACGGTCATACATCTGAGACATTTGCATAAATAATGCATTAGGAGATGTGCAAGGAATTTCAAGTTACGTGCATGGATCTCAAGTTAACATTCATTCCTTAGTATGCGTCTGAGCAGGTCAGTGTAGTGACTGTGGTAACCATTACTGTAAGCTACCTTCTGATTAGACTGTTCAATCCGTTTCTGCTTGTCATTGGCCAGCCGTAGGAGCTCGGTCTGATGGGATGCCTGTAGCGACTCCAGCTGTCGCCGGAATGCATCGTCCATACTGTGTAGCTTCTCTACCACCGCTCTGGAGGGGAAACCACAAGCACAGATACACTGTCGTCATTACTTTGACCTGGACCACCGTTGCAGGCTGGCAGCTCTTCGACCCAATGTCTTATATTCTCATCTCTTCTATGATTCCGGTGGCTCAGTTGGTCATTGGAGCTCGGTGTTTGCAACACTGGACTTCTGTTTCTTTCCCTCATACATTCATTTCATTATATGTGGCCCATATGTATCTATGTATTTACCATAGGTCTCTTGGGATAAAAGCATCTGCTAATGACCATATTATAATCATATTACTACTAATCCACGGCTGGATTCGATAGGAAGCCCAATACGTTCTCCTATTGAAGTTGTGTTAGTCAGCGTACTTGTGCGCCTGTGAGGCCTTGTCTCTCTCCTCCAGCAGCAGGCTCTCTTTAGAGTCGAAGCCCTCCTTCATGCGTTTCACCTGGCTCTCCAGCCGGGTCAGCAGGTCAGCCTTGTCCTGCCACTTCTTATTGGACACACTGCAGGGGAGAACATAGAAGTAGTAAACATGAAGTATGTATGAAGGAATGTAGTGGGGACAATGTGCATACATTAAAATAATTGAGGATGGTGACACAGGGTGTCAGACATATTGGATTGTGGGTCCCCAGAATGATGTTGTGATGGGTAAAATCCCAATTTGAGATCCACATCTGTACAAAATGTTTCACTCAAATCTCCCATTTACATCAATGCATGATTTATGGAAATGTATGAGTAACATGTGGAGCTCAAGTTTATTCAGTGCAGTGTGCTGTGCGAGTGTATTGGTGCGTGTCGTGAGCTACCTGAAGGCGGCCTTGACCTCGTCCAGCTCCATCTCCTTGTCCTCCAGCTGTTGCTTGAGCTGCTCCTTGCGGAGACTGAGCTGCTGCACCGTGTCTCCCAGGTCCTGCGATGTGGCTGACGACTCCTCCAGCTGCTGCTGCAGGCGCCGCTGGGCCTGCAGGCTCTCCTCGCGCTGCCTCCGGCCCTGCTCGTCACGCTCTTGTAGGCCCTGAGGGAGAGAGAGGGAGGGTGGAGAGAGAGAGAGAGAGAGAGAAAGTGAAAGAGTGCTGACAGAGAGAAATGCCAATAGCTCTGAAATCAAGTGCACCTCAAGTACTTGACGTATGTATTTGACCAAGGTCTGATTTTTACTTTCTATAAGCAACCCTTATGGAGGAGAGACTTTAAAAACAGAGTAACAGGTTTGATTTTTACCATGTCCTAGAAACACCTCATATTCGAAAGATATGGCATGAAATAATCTCAACCTGTGTACTGTTACATCACACATATTCATTCGCAAAGTTGTCAAATGTTTCCCAAATGACACCAGTTAAAGTTCAATAACACCAGTGTATATATACACAGAATGGGTCTGAGCCAAATAGACTACATTAGTTCTGGGGAGTCATTGTTTCAGAATGAGGGGTGCTGTAGTTCTGCTGGTGTTTTTCTGTTTGTCTGGGGCATGGGCTCAGGGAGAGAGCGCAGGGGTCAGAGAGAATTACATCACTCAACGGGGCCTAGGTGACGGGGGAGAGAGTCGGGAAGGTGACGCTGAACAATCAACCTGACATCTGGACTGAGCTGAAGGAGCTAAGGGACATGGTGGTGGCACAGAGAGTGGAGCTGGGGAACATGCAGGCCAGACTGACAGCCAGTGAGAGCCATGTGGATGAACTGAATGGAGAAGTGGTGGATCACAGAGTAGAGCTGAGTGTCACTAAGAATGAGGTGCAGTTCCACGAAAACAAGGTGGAAAAACTGGAGACCAGGAACGTAGGTAAAGTGATGTACAATCAACAACACTGTGACGTGTTGAATTCTAGTCAACTATCCCATTAAAAGATTGTATAGTGTCTGTTTGAAACAAGAACAATTACTCTCAGATGGACAAAAAGGTATGTCCATCAAAGGTAAGTTGCTTTTTCTAAGCATTAAATTTGCTGTCTGCAGTATTTTCCAGTATCATAAAATGAATTGTAGCTTTCAACCTTTTCAGTGCCATGTTGCAAGTCATACAGAGTTGATCATCATAACTTATTTATACTTATCTGTACAAAATATCATTGGTTAGACTTGATTATGTACACCTGGGGCAATGAACATTCAGGAGAATGGACATTTGCAAAATGGTCTGATAGAAATGTATTGCGTAGATCAAACATGACTGTCAGATTGGTATAGTAGAATGTGTGTGCTCTTATTCATTCTATTTCCATCTTCAACATGCAGTTTCAGACACAGCCCGCCATTAGCTGAAGGCGGCCAATGCAATAGTTTCAGAAAAGGAGTCACTTCCTGAGATCTGTATTCAAATCGTAAAAATGAAGCAGTTGCTTTCTCAGATCTGTATTCAAATAGTTGAAAAAAAGTAGTCCTTTTTTGGGGATCTGTATTCAAATAGTTGTAGTCGCCTCCAAAGTAACTATTTGTCTCCACAGAAAAATAGCTACTTTCCACAAAGCATAGTTAAAACTATAGTTATATCCTGTCTGCTATGAGAGTGCTTTGTCCCTGCTTTTCCTCTGATGCAGGTGTCTTCACTGCACCATTGAGAGGAGTCTACTACTTCAGAACCAGTGCACATTTTCTTGTTCAAGAATGACCTGTGTATAATGAGAGTACATCCGTATAATAGTCACAGAGGCAGGGAGAATGTATCTAATGTAGTGACTCTAGAGCTGGAAGAGGGAGACTTGGTCTAAGCACACCTTTCCAGTGGCCACAGTCTCAATAATGATATCAATAATTACAGCATATTCAGTGGTTTCCTACTCTTCCCATTGCGAGGGGAACACTACAAATGCTTATCATATATTGAGCCAAAATTATATCAAGGCATTTACTGAACAATATTGCTATCATTTACTGTCAGGTTTCCATTTGATTGATAAACATGTCCTTGCTGTGAATTATATGTCTGTAATTATGTACAGTTGAAGTCGGAAGTTTACATACACTTAGGTTGGAGTCATTAAAACTCCTTTTTCAACTACTCCACAAATTTCTTGTTAATAAACTATAGTTTTGGCAAGTCGGTTAGGACATCTACTTTGTGCATGACATAAGTAATTTTCCCAACAATTGTTTACAGACAGATTATTTCACTGTATCACAATTCCAGTGGGTCAAAAGTTTACATACACTAAGCTGACTGTCCCTTTAAACAGCTTGGAAAATTCCAGAAAATGATATCATGGCTTTAGAAGCTTCTGATAGGGTAATTGACATCATTTGAGTCCATTGGAGGTGTACCTGTGGATGTATTTCAAGGCCTACCTTCAAACTCAGTGCCCCTTTGCTTGACATCATGGGAAAATCAAAAGAAATCAGCCAAGACCTCAGAAAAAGATTTGTCTAGTTCATCCTGCGACCTGTACGCTCTCATTGGCTGGCCCTCGCTTCATACTCGTCGCCAAACCCACTGGCTCTAGGTCATCTACAAGACCCTGCTAGGTAAAGTCCCCCCTTATCTCAGCTCTCTGGTCACCATAGCAGCACCCACCTTTAGCACACGCTCCAGCAGGTATATCTCTCTGGTCACCCCCAAAACCAATTCTTCCTTTGGCCGCCTTATTTTTCTACTGTATTATTGACTATATGTTTGTTTTACTCCATGTGTAACTCTGTGTTGTTGTATGTGTCGAACTGCTTTGCTTTATCTTGGCCAGGTCGCAATTATAAAATGATAACTTTTTCTCAACTGGCCTACCTGGTTAAATAAATAAAAAATCCTTGGGAGCAATTTCCAACGCCTGAAGGTACCACGTTCATCTGTACAAACAATAGTACGCAAGTATAAACACCATGGGACCACGCAGCCGTCATACCGCTCAGGAAGGAGATGCCTTCTGTCTCCTAGAGATGAACGTACTTTGGTGCGAATAGTGCAAATCAATCCCAGAACAACAGCAAAGGACCTTGTGAAGATGCTGGAGGAAACAGGTACAAAAGTATCTATATCCACAGTAAAACGAGTCCTATATCGACATAACCTGAAAGGCCGCTCAGCAAGGAAGAAGCCACTGCTCCAAAACCGCCATAAAAAAAGCCAGACTACGGTTTGCAACTGTACACAAAGATGGTACTTTTTGGAGAAATGTCCTCTGGTCTGATGAAACAAAAATATAACTGTTTGGCCAGAATGACCATGGTTATGTTTGGAGGGAAAAAGGGGGAGGCTTGCAAGTCGAAGAACACTATCCCAACCGTGAAGCATGGGGGTGGCAGCATCATGTTGTGGGGGTGCTTTGCTGCAGGAGGGACTGGTGCACTTCACAAAATAGATGGCATGATGAGGATGGAAAATTATGTGGATATATTGAAGCAACATCAAGACATCAGTCAGGAAGTTTAAGCTTGGTCGCAAATGGGTCTTCCAAATGGACAATGACCCCAAGCATACTTCCAAAGTTGTGGCAAAATGGCTTAAAGACAACAAAGTCAAGGTATTGGAGTGGCCATCACAAAGCCCTGACCTCAATCATATAGAACATTTGTGGACAGAACTGAAAAAGCGTGTGCAAGCAAGGAGGCCAACAAACCTGACTCTGTCAGGAGGAATGGGCCAAAATTCACCCAACTTATTGCGGGAAGCTTGTGGAAGGCTACCCGAAACATTTGACCCAAGTTAAACAATTTTAAAGGCAATGCTACCAAATACTAATTGAGTGTATGTAAACTTCTGACCCACTAGGAATGTGATGAAAGAAATAAAAGCTGAAATAAATACTTCTCGCGACTATTATTCTGAAATTTCACATTCTTAAAATAAAGAGGTGTTCCTAACTGACCTAAGACAGGGAATTGTTGCTAGAATTAAATGTCTGAGTTTGAATGTATTTGGAATGTATCGGAGTTCGAATGTATTTGACTAAGGTATATGTAAACTTCCGACTTCAACTGTACATCTGATGGGTGGTATTCAGTAGAGGGAAATTGGGGGTTGGGAGATTTGACCTTCCCTTAATGATAAGGATATACTGTCCTTACTCCTGCTCCTAGTATAGCCATTTAGCCCGGGCCTACAATGTCACGGCTAAATGTATCATGTGCTCCAAGCCTACCACCTGCTAACTTGACCCCATACCTACAAAGCTGGTCAAGGAACGTCTCCCAACCAACAGTCACCATTATAAAACACATCTATCCAGGTGGGGATAGTTCCTGAGTCTTTTAAAAAGGGCAATCTTCAATTGGTACATCCATTTTTCATACTTTAAAATTAATGATAAACAACATGACCAAAAGTATGTGGACACCTGCTCGTCAAACATCTCATTCCAAAATCATGGGCATTAATGTAAAGTTGGTTCCCCCTTTGCTACTATAAACAGCCTCCACTCTTCTGGGAAGCCTTGTCCACATACTTTTGGTGATGTAGTGTACATATTAATTGACTCAGAAGAACTTATAAATGTCTCATACGCTTAGTTAAACGTTTGTACCCAATCAGAACCCAAAATATAAAGCTTGTTTTACGCCATTGTTTTCTAAACAACGTAACTGTAAACAAAACACTGTATAGCCTCAAAACATGGTTAAAACAACTTTTATCTCATGGATGTTCAGTCCTTGCAGTCTATGAATTTGAAAGTGGTTACATTTCTCCAGCACAATCCCTCAGCAGTTGACCAAAACAGTGCTGGGGTGACCCTCTTATTTGTACTGCAGATTGCCCCTTTAAATTGGCTGTAATTAAACCGGACCTTGATCCAGATGAACCTTAACAGTGTAGACTGTAGCCCACCAGCTCACATCCTTTTAAAATTCAAAACAGTATCTTTAAAACCCTCCAATACGGTTTTAACCCATGTCCCAGCACTGTGACTGCACTGGTCGAGGTAGTAAACGACACCATTGGGTTTTTTAAATGACTTGAGTACAACATGGGTTATTACGTGTCAATGCAGCATTGATAATCTCATGGTGCGTTCCATTATTGCCTGCTGATGCGCCATCAACCGTGGACGACCATCCCGTTGTACCTTCAGACTATGCTCAGCACTCTGTTCTGCCACCTCAGGTCTCTTGGCCCTCCCGCTCAGCCCAGTCCAAGCTCTTCTCTGTCCTGGCAGGGGCCCATCTTCTGAAAACATCTGAAACCCTACCTCTTCAAAGAGTATATAAAAATACTCCTCCTCACATTGACCCCCTTCAAAAAAATACAGTGCCAGTCCAAGCTCTTCTCTGTCCTGGCAGGGGCCCATCTTCTGAAAACATCTGAAACCCTACCTCTTCAAAGAGTATATAAAAATACTCCTCCTCACATTGACCCCCTTCAAAAAAATACAGTGCTCAAAAAAATAAAGGGAACACTTAACACAATGTAACTCCAAGTCAAGGCCTCTCTCATCTTTTTAGGTAGGAGAACTTGCACAATTGGTGGCTGACTAAATACTTTTTTGCCCCACTGTATATATAAAATATATACACACTGGTAAGAGGTTGGGTAGGTTTAGGCACCCAGAACATTCACACCTGGCCCAATGGGCAATCAACAAGTGGTTGTCTGGCCTTGGAAGTGTTTTGAGTACCTCTTTGAGTTTGCGAATGGTCTCTGTCTGGTCATCGATGACCTTGACTTTGATCCTCAGGGCATCGTTGTCTCGCTCGTTCTGTTTCTTCTGACTCTCCAGTTCAGCAGCCAACACCTCAATCCTCGCCTGGCCTTGAAGTGTTTTCCAGACGACCCCTGTCCTGGGACAGAGACGCTCCTATGTGTGTGGTTTTTTTTTTTGGGGGGGGGGTCAAACATAGGGGAAAACACAAGACGAGTGTCAATAAAGGTCACTCAAGAGAAAATGTTGAATTCAGTATTTATTGACCTGGTGGAGCTAGACGGCAGCCCAACACATTTAAATGAATGGAAGAGGATAGCAACTACAAAAAAAGTGAACTACAACCAGTTAGCCTAGATTTGAGATTGAAATCACTGTAAAGGGTACACTACATGACCAAAAGTATGTGAACAAATGCTCGTCAAACAATCAACCATGACCATTAATAAGGAGTTGCTGCTATAACAGTCTCCACTATTCTGGGAAGGCTTTCCACTAGATGTTGGAACATTGCTGCAGGGACTTGCTTCCATTCAGCCACAAGAGCATCAGTGATGTCAGGCACTGACGTTGGGCGATAAGGCCTGGCTCGCAGTCTGCGTTCCAAATCGTGTTCGATGGGGTTCAGGTCAGGGCTCTGCGCAGGCCAGTCAAGTTCTTCCACACCGATCTCGACAAACCATTTATGTATGGACCTCGCTTTGTGCACGGGGGCATTGACATGCTGAAACAGGAAAGGGCCTTCCCCAAACTGTTGCCACAAACTTGGAAGCACAGAATCGTCTAGAATGTCATTGTATGCTATAGCGTTAAGATTTCCCTTCATTGGAACCATAAAGAAAACCCAGCCCAGACCATTATTCCTCCTCCAAACTGCACAGTTGGCACTATGCAGTCGTGGCACTATGCAGTCGGGCAGGTAGTGCTCTCCTGGCAGCCGCCTACACCCAGATTTGTCCGTCGGACTGCCAGATGGTAAAGCACTGCTCCAGAGTCCAATTGCGGTGAGCTTTACACCATTCCAGTTGACGCTTGGCATTGCGCATCGTAATCTTAGACTTGTGTGTGGCTGATCGGCATTGGAAACCCATTTCATGAAGCTCCCGACGTTATTTCCAGAGACAGTTTGGAACTAGGTAGTGAGTGTTGCAAGCGAGGACAGAAGATTTTTACGCGCTACCCGCTTCAGCACTCCGCGGTCCCGTTCTGTGAGCTTGTCTGGCCTACCACTCCGCATCTAAGCCGTCTAAGACATTTCCACTTCACAAAAACAGCACTTCCAGTTGACTGGAAATTTTACGAACTGACTTGTTGGAAAGGTGGCATCCTATGACGGTGCCACGTTGAAGGTCGCTAAGCTCTTCAGTAAGGCCATTCTACTGCCAATGTTTGTCTATGGAGATTGCATGGCTGTGTGCTCAATTTTTTTATTTGATTTTTTGCAACAGGTGTGGCTGAAATAGCCAAATCTAATTTGAAGCGGTGTCCACATACGTTTTATATATAGTGTACCATAGAAATATAATTACCACTATAAATGGGGTGTTTCGAGCACTGAATGGTGATTGGCTGAAAGCCGTGGTATTTACCACAGGTATGACAAAACATTTCTTTGTACTCTAATTATGTTTGTAACCATTTTATAATAGCAATAAAGCACCCTCAGCGTTGTGTGGTGTATGGCCAGTACACCACGACTAAGAGCTGTATCCAGGCACTCTGTGTTGCATAAGAATAACCCTTAGCCATGGTATTTTGGCCTTATACCACACCCCCTCGTGCCTTATTTCTTTAATAATAGTAACTAAGTAATTCTATTTACAAGGTGTTAGCATACCTTGTTGAGCCAGCTCCTGTCCCCAGATCCTCCTCTCAGCTCTGAGGCCGTCTATAACGGACTCCTGGGCGGTGAGCTGGGACAGCAGCCTGGCCTTGTCCTTCTTCACCAGCTCCAGCTGCAGTTGCAGACGCCTGTCCTCCTCCGCCCCCGCCTCCAGAGACCGCACGCGGCCCTGACGGGACACAGACACCACGGAAACAATCAACCCCTACCCCCTTATCTTAATCCATTCACACTACCTTAAAGGCACTTCCCGTAGTCTTAAACTCCAGGTACTAGGGCTGGGAATTGCCAGGGACTTCACGATAAGATATTATCACGATACCTAGGTGCCGATATGATATGTATTGTGATTCTCACGATTCTATTATGTATTGCGATTCGATACTGCGATTTTATGTTCCAAACATATTGCTCACTATATGTCTGCTGCAGAGAGATAAGAGCGAGCATGAGAAAATGAGTTTTGATCAATCATGGAAATAAAAGCTATAAGATGAAAAATATTGGCGTTTGGGGGCAGGTCAGCTGACTAGCTAGCTATAGATACACACACACTACCAGTCAAAAGTTTAGACAACTCCTCATTCAAGGGTTTTTCTTTATTTTTAGTATGTTTTTCATTGTAGAATAATAGTGTAGACATCAAAACTATGAAATAACATATGGAAAAATGTAGTAGCCAAAAGTGTTTAAAAAACAATCAAAATATATATAATAATTAAGGTTCTTCAAAATAGCTACACTTGATGACAGCTTTGCACAGCATTCTCTCAACCAGCTTCATGAGGAATGCTTTTCCAACAGTCTTGAAGGAGCTTCCACATATGCTGAGCACTTGTTGACTGTTTTTCCTTAATTCTGCGGTCCAACTCATCCCAAACCATGTCAATTGGGTTGAGGTCGGGTGATTGTGGAGGCCAGGTCATCTGATGCAGAACTCCATCACTCTCCTTGGTCAAATAGCCCTTACACAGCTTGGAGGTGTGTTTTGGGCCATTGTCCTGTTGAAAAACAAATGATAGTCCCACTAAGCCCAAACCAGATGAGATGGCGTATCGCTGCAGAATGCTGTGGTAGCCATGCTGGTTAAATATGCCTTGAATTCTAAATAAATCACAGACGGGGTGACCAGCAATGCACCCCCACACCTCCTCCTCCATGCTTCAGTGGGAACCACACATGCGGAGATCATCTGTTCAGCGTCTCACAAAGACACGGCGATTGGAACCAAAAATCTCAAATTTGGACTCATCAGACCAAAGGATAGATTTCCACCAGTCTAATGTCCATTGCTCATGTTTCTTGGCCCAAGCAAGTCTTCTTCTTATTGGTGTCCTTTAGTAGTGGTTTCTTTGCAGCAATTTGACCATGAAAGCCTGATTCACAGTCTCCTCTGAACAGTTGATGCTGAGATGTCTGTTACTTGAACTCTGTGAATAATTTATTTGGGCTGTAATTTCTGAGGCTGAACCTATCCTCTGCAGCAGATGTAACTCTGGGTCTTCCTTTCCTGTGGCGGTCCTCATGAGAGCCAATTTCGTCATAGCGCTTGATAGTTTTTGCGACTGCACTTGAAACTTTCAAAGTTCTTGAATTTTCCAGACTGACTGACTTTCATGTCGAAAAATAATGATGGACTGTCGTTTCTCTTTGCTTATTTGAGCTGTTCTTGACATAATATGGACTTGGTATTTTACCAAATAGGGCTATCTTCTGTATACCACCCCTGCCCTTGTCACAACACAACAGAATTTATCAAAAGGATTAAGGAAAGAAATTCCACAAATTAACAAAGCTCACCTGTTAATTGAAATGCATTCAAGGTGACTACCTCATGAAGCTTGTTGAGAGAATTCCAAGAGTGTTCAAAGCTGTCATCAAGGCAAAAGGTGGCTACTTTGAAGAATCTCAAATATATTTAGATTTGTTTTAACACTTTTTTGGTTACTACATCATTCCATATGTGTTATTTCAGTTTTGATGTCTATTATTCTACAATGTATAAAACAGTAAAAATAAAGAAAAACCCTGGAATGAGTAGTTGTCCAAACTTTTGACTGGTATTGTACGTTATTAATATTTAATTCAGTTATTTAAATTATGATCCCCAGCCTATTGCAGCAGGCGATTTGGAAACACAAGCACTTCTTATTGCGAAATTGCCTCACAACTCGAATAAATTAGTCTTAATTTGAACTAAGCAAGCTGCTAAATCGTTCAGTTTATTATTTTAGAATGTATAAAATAGCAAAAATAAAGAAAAACCCTTGAATGAGGAAGTGTCCAAACTTTAGACTGGTACTATATATATATATATATATATATCCATCCATCCATCCATCCATCCATCCATCCATCCATCCATCCATCCATACATACATCCATCCATACATACATACATACATACAGTGGGGAGAACAAGTATTTGATACACTGCTGATTTTGCAGGTTTTCCTACTTACAAAGCATGTAGAGGTCTGTCATTTTTATCATAGGTACACTTCAACTGTGAGAGACGGAATCTAAAACAAAAATCCAGAAAATCACATTGTATGATTTTTAAGTAAATCATTTGCATTTTATTGCATGACATAAGTATTTGATACATCAGAAAAGCAGAACTTAATATTTGGTACAGAAACCTTTGTTTGCAATTACAGAGATCATACGTTTCCTGTAGTTCTTGACCAGGTTTGCACACACTGCAGCAGGGATTTTGGCCCAATCCTCCATACAGACCTTCTCCAGATCCTTCAGGTTTCGGGGCTGTCACTGTGCAATACGGACTTTCAGCTCCTTCCAAAAGATTTTCTATTGGGTTCAGGTCTGGAGACTGGCTAGGCCACTCCAGGACCTTGAGATGCTTCTTATGGAGCCACTCCTTAGTTGCCCTGGCTGTGTGTTTCGGGTCGTTGTCATGCTGGAAGACCCAGCCACAACCCATCTTCAATGCTCTTACTATGGGAAGGAGGTTGTTGGCCAAGATCTCGCGATACATGGCCCCATCCATCCTCCCCTCAATACGGTGCAGTCGTCCTGTCCCCTTTGCAGAAAAACATCCCCAAAGAATGTTTCCACCTCCATGCTTCACGGTTGGGATGGTGTTCTTGGGGTTGTACTCATCCTTCTTCTTCCTCCAAACACGGCGAGTGGAGTTTAGACCAAAAAGCTCTATTTTTGTCTCATCAGACCACATGACCTTCTCCCATTCCTCCTCTGGATCCTCCAGATGGTCATTGGCAAACTTCAGACGGGCCTGGACATGCCCTGGCTTGAGCAGGGGGACCTTGCTTGTGCTGCAGGATTTTAATCCATGACGGCGTAGTGTGTTACTAATGGTTTTCTTTGAGACTGTGGTCCCAGCTCTCTTCAGGTCATTGACCAGGTCGTGCCGTGTAGTTCTGGGCTGATCCCTCACCTTCCTCATGATCATTGATGCCCCACGAGGTGAGATCTTGCATGGAGCCCCAGACTGAGGGTGATTGACCGTCATCTTGAACTTCTTCCATTTTCTAATAATTGCACCAACAGTTGTTGCCTTCTCATCAAGCTGCTTGCCTATTGCCCTGTAGCCCATCCCAGCCTTGTGCAGGTCTACAATTTTACCCTGATGTCCTTACACAGCCTTCTGGCCTTGGCCTTTGTGGAGAGGTTAGAGTCTGTTTGATGGAGTGTGTGGACAGGTATCTTTTATACAGGTAACGAGTTCAAACAGGTGCAGTTAATACAGGTAATGAGTGGAGAACAGGATGGCTTCTTAAAGAAAAACGAACAGGTCTGTGAGAGCCGGAATTCTTACTGGTTGGTAGGTGATCAAATACTTGTCATGCAATAAAATCTAAATTAATTACTTAAAAATCATACGTGATTTTCTGGATTTTTGTTTTAGATTCCATCTCTCACAGTTGATGTGTACCTGTGATAAAAATTACAGCCCTCTACATGCTTTGTAAGTAGGAAAACCTGCAAAATCAGCAGTGTATCAAATACTTGTTCTCCCCACTGTATATAAATAATTTTTACAAATTGACTCTTTGATTCAAAGTATTGATATAATATTGTCCAAAATAATATTGCGAAATGTAGCTATAAGCAACATGCTGAAGAGCCCCGGTCATGGTGTTGTACCTTGAGCTCCGTGACGGCGTCTCGCTTGGATTTGCTGAGCTCTGTGATGCGGCTCTTCTGCTCCTTGACCATGGCGGTGAGCTCCTGCACCAGACCCCCTGCCTGTCTCTCTCTCTGTTGGGTCTGAGACAGGGCAGCCTTCACCTCCGACAGCTCAGCACTCAGCCGGGTACAGCCCTGCTCCACCTACGTACAGAGGACACAGGCAGAAACCTTGTTAGTTGTTCCTATCAAAAAGTTTCATATTCATCTAATCATCAATTTCATGAGTCAAAGGCTCTCTTTAGTCCTATTGTCTTAATTCATCATTTTTATGAAAGTCTACTACTGTGCATTCCCTGTTTGTGTCAATCTTACCAGCAATATGTTTTCTTCTACCTCATTTAGTAGAAGGTCAAAGCTAGAGAACTGAGTTAGCGATGTAGGGGACATTTAATACCTAATGAACCAAAGTGTCAACGTTACCACAATACACACACACACATACACTACATAAGTATCTAGAACAGGTCCAAATGTGTCCTTGTTTCAGCTGTCTTTTTATGCTACTGGAAGTTAAATAACAAATAAACGGTTTTATTTGATGTTCTCTAGTTCAGTGTTCAGACCTCAGTGAAGCGAGCAGCCTCGATGGTGAGGGCCATACGGAACTCGTCCTCCAGGGCAGTGTACTGCTGTGAGGCCTGGGCCAATCTGTCCTCCAACCCAGCCCTGCTCTGGGCGTGTCTCTGCTCTACAACAGCCACCTCCTTGGCCACCACCTCCTGGAACTCCGCCCCGCCTGGCACCAGCCGACCCTCCAGCTCCTTCCTGTGAAACAGGATGACACTGTTAAGACTCTCACTGACTGACTGACTGACTAAATTAACGAGATCTGGGTCAGGTTCAATAGGGAGAAAACATTGTGAAACTGAGTGAAATGGTGAAGAAATGCTAATTTTCCATTGTGTGCCCTAATGATGGCACCGTACTGCAAAAAAAAGTGCTGTAGTCTCAGAAGTTTACCATAGCCAAATACATTTAAACTCAATTTTTCACAATTCCTGACATTTAATCCTAGTAAGAATTCCCTGTCTTAGGTCAGTTAGGATCACCACTTTGTTTAAGAATGTGAAATGTCAGAATAATAGTAGCAAGAATGATTTATTTCAGCTTTTATTTCTTTCATCACATTCCCAGTGGGTCAGAAGTTTACATACACTCAATTACTATTTGGTAGCATTGCCTTTAAATGGTTTACCTTGGGTCAAAAGTTTTAGGAAGCCTTCCACAAGCTTCCCACAATAAGTTGGGTGAATTTTGGCCCATTCCTCCTGACAGAGCTGGTGTAACTGAGTCAGGTTTGTAGGCCTCCTTGCTCGCACATGCTTTTTCAGTTATGCCCAAAAATGTTCTATAGGGCTGAGGTGAGGGCTTTGTGATGGCCACTCCAATACCTTGACTTTGTTGTCCTTAAGCCATTTTGCCACAACTCTGGAAGTATGCTTGGGGTCATTGTCCATTTGGAAGACCCATTTGCGACCAAGCTTTGACTGATGTCTTGAGATGTTGCCTCAATATATCCACAAAATTGTCCTCCATATGATGCCATCTATTTTGTGAAGTGCACCAGTCCCTCCTGCAGCAAAGCACCCCCACAACATGATGCTGCCACCTCCGTGCTTCACAGTTGGGATAGTGTTCGTCGGCTTGCAAGCCTCCCCCTTTTTCCCTCCAAACATAACGATGGTCATTATGGCCGAACAGTTCTATTTCTCCAAAAAGTACAATCTTTGTCCCCATGTGCAGATGCAAACCGTAGTCTGGCTTTTTTTAATGGCGGTTTTGGAGCAGTGGCTTCTTGCTGAGCGGCCTTTCAGGTTATGTCGATATAGCACTCGTTTTACTGTGAATATAGATACTTTTGTACCGGTTTCCTCCAGCATCTTCACAAGATCCTTTGCTGTTGTTCTGAGATTTGCACTTTTTGCACCAAAGTACGTTCATCTCTAGGAGACAGAACGCGTCTCCTTCCTGAGCGGTATGACGGCTGTGTGGTCCCATGGTGTTTATACTTGCGTACTATTGTTTGTACAGATGAACACGGTATCTTCAGGCATTTGGAAATTGCTCCCAAGGATGAGCCAAAGTTCTGGAGGTCTACAATTTTTTTCTGAGGTCTTGCCTGATTTCTTTTGATTTTCCTATTATGTCAAGCAAAGAGGCACTGGGTTTGAAGGTAGGCCTTGAAATATATCCACAGGTTCACCTCCAATTGACTCAAATGATGTCAATTAGCCCATCAGAAGCTTCTAAAGCCATGACATAATTTTCTGGAATTTTCCGAGCTGTTTAAAGACACAGTCAACTTACTATATGTAAACTTCTGACCCACTGGAATTGTGATACAGTGAATTAAGTTAAATAATCTGTCTGTAAACAATTGTTGGAAAAATTACTTGTGTCATGCACAAAGTAGATGTCCTAACCGACTTGCCAAAACTATAGTTTGTTAACAAGAAATTTGTGGAGTGGTTGAAAAACAAGTTAATGGCCTCCCGGGTGGTGCAGTGGTTAAGCGCCAGCTGCAGCTCCAGCTGTGCCATCAGAGTCCCTGGGTTCACGCCCAGGCTCTGTCGTAACCGGCCGCGAGGTCCGTGGGGCGACGCACAATTGGCCTAGCGTCGCCCGGGTTAGGGAGGGCTTGGTCGGTAGGGGTGTCCTTGTCTCATTGTGCACCAGCGACTCCTGTGGCGGGCCGGGCGCAGTGTGCGCTAACCAAGGTGGCCAGGTGCACGGTGTTTCCTCTGACACATTGGTGCGGCTGGCTTCCGGGCTGGATGCGCGCTGTGTTAAGAAGCAGTGCGGCTTGGTTGGGTTGTGTATCGGAGGACGCATGACTTTCAACCTTTGTCTCTCCCGAGCCCGTACGGGAGTTGTAGCGATGAGACAAGATAGTAGCTACTACAACAATTGGATACCACGAAATTGGGGAGAAAAAGGGGTAAAATAAAAATTTAAAAAACAAGTTAATGAACCCTAAGTGTATGTAAACTTACGACTTCAACTGTACCTGTGCACTTGTTCCCTGGAAGCCAGCAGTTCATGGAGCTGCCGTAGCTTGTCTTTATGCTGTCGGAGCGAAGCTCGCTGGATCTCAAGTTCTCTCATCAGGGCCGATGCCTTGTTCTCCAGCTCCTGGCTCCTCTTCATCTGAAAGGTCATCGAAAGGTCACACCCTACTCAGTACGGGTAATATTACTATGTTGCAGCACAAGGGCTTGGAATTTTTCCTGACCACGTTGCAACGTTTAATCCCAGTGCTACCTATGGAAGCTCTACTATATCCATGAAGTATGAAGGGTTATGAGGCAACAGTAGCTCTACCTCCTCAGCCTGCCGGCGTGCCTTCCGTGCTTCACTATGGGACGTGCTGTCCTCCAGGCTGCGCAGCGCCCTCTTGTGTTGCTCCTCCCGCTGCAGGACCTGCTCCAGCTGCAGCGCGGAGCTCTGACACCTCTCATCCAGCTCCTCCACGCGAGCCTGCAGACCAGAGCGCTCCGAACGCTCCTTCAACAACAGCTCCTTCAGTCTGGGAGGTGGAAAGAGACAGGGGAGTTGAGACACAAGGTCCGACTTTAGCTTGTATTAAAAACCTACAGGAAGCATGAGATAACGGAAGTGTGTGTGGGAATTTAGCAGAGATTTTAACTTTTTGTGACAAGAGCATAAGGAATTTCTGTGTTTGTGTATGTACTGTATACAGTAAACTACTCTAACCTGTCGGTGGTGTGCAGGGCCATGCTCTGCAGGTCTTTCTCCTGGCTGGCCTGGGTCTGCAAGGTCTTCATCTGCTCAGTCAGCTTCCTCACAGCCTGCTCAGCCTTCCACCGCCTCTCTCTCTCCTGATCACGCTCCTCCACGATCGCCTAGGGAGGCACGCAAACACACACACACAAAGTTCATTGTGGCGCACTAATTATGCACGCACTTTCATAGTATCAGTAGTAGTTTACAAAATCACTAAGTTGATATATTCAATTAGACAGGGAATCTATGCATGACATGACAGCCGAACTAGTTAAGTTCAACAATGATATGTACAGCAGTGGTGTAGAGGACGTTAAACGCACGTTAACGCTGTTTACACACTTTTTGTTGTTACTGTACGAACATGATCCTTCCTTTTTGCGGAAAAATGCTTTAAAGCAGGGATCATCAACTAGATTCAGCCGCGGGACCATTTTTTGCTTGAGCGGACGTTCGGGGGCCGGAACATGATTACAAATTATTTGTAGACTGCAAATTGATTGCAACAATCCAAAAACAGATATAACGTTTGACTAAAACACAATCATTTCAAACCTTGCTTACATTTGTTAAAGATCAAGTGTCTCTACTACACACGGAAATACTTGGAAACAGATTTCTTAAATTAACATCACTTGGAGATGATTTCCTGGTGTTTTTAACAGTCTTTTATGTCCAAGAATAAAATCGAATAAAAATACTCCCCAAAAATGTTGCTTAGAAAACAGAAGTATACGGAGCATTACTTTACTCACCGCGAACGGTGATCAGCCTTTTTCCCCCCAAACACTACATCACTGATGTACACGAATACTGCATATGAGAACTGTGGTCTGTGGTCCGTACCCTATAAGTCTCCTCCACTGCTTGTTTGGTGCTGCTGGGGGTCTTCCTGACTGGTCCTATTGAGTCGGCACCCCCAAAGGCCTGATGGACGCCTGACTTCCTCCCAGGGACAACTGAACACTTTGAACTTTTCCCTTTGCTTCTCTCTTGATCACTACACATAAAAAGTCAAAGCAAAGCAGTCTCTTTATAGGTTTCAGAATGAGTATGAAAATGTGTCAACTGTGAATGATTAGGTTCACTAAAACAAAACGACTCGAACTGAGCGGGTATGATAAGAATCTGATGAAGCATAACCACAGTGTCAATGTCACTGCGTCATGTGTGGAGATCATGACAGGTGTGAAATTGTCAAATAAGAAACTTGCCAGCAGAGAGGCAGTGTCTGTTACCTGTCTGGTTGTTTGGCCTTGGTGGGCTGCTTGATGGTCCTCTTCACTGCAGGACTGTTGCTACTCCTGTGCCGAGTTGGGATTCTGGAGCGACGCCCCCGGTTCTCCTTCCCGCTATCACACTCACTCTCTGACGTGTTGTCTATGTCCCTCTTGGGCCTCCGTACCTTCACAAAGGGGGTGGAGCTGCTGGAGACCTCCCCTGCAGGAGTCTAGCGACCAAGTTAGGAGCTTCATCAGTGATGCAGGTGGATAAACCATATGCATTACTATTACACTACTTTGTAGTATACAACTCAAATACTCTACAGTGTAGAGAGCACTACACCACTGTATAGTACTACAATAAAACTGAGCCATAATTTCATTACATGCGTGATGTGATATACACTGAGTGTACAAAACATTAAGAACACCTTCCTAATATTGCGTTGCACCTCCTTTTACCTCAATTCGTTGGGGCATGGACTCTACAAGGTGTCGAAAGTGTTCCACAGGAATGCTGACCCATGTTGACTACAATGCTTCCCACAGTTGTGTAAAGCTGGCTGAATATCCTTTGGGTGGTTGACCATTCTTGATACACACGGGGAACTGTTGAGTGTGAAAACCCAGCAGCTTTGCAGTTCTTGACACACTCAATCCGGGGCGCCTGGCACCTACTACCATACCCCAATCAAAAGGCACTTCAATCTTTTGTCACCTTCATCTACACTGATAGATTTGAATTTAACAGGTGACATCAATAAGGGATCATAGCTTTCATCTGGATTCACCTGGTCAGTCTGTCATGTTTTGTACACTCAGTGTATGTGAATGTTTATACAGCAACAGTCTTCACACAGGTGCCGATCAGCATCAGTCAGACGTCTTTAGACCGTTCCATCCAGTCTCACCTGTTGGAACAGCCGGGACACCTGGTGCTCCAGTTTCTGGATACGCTGTTCATTGTTTGGGTCTGCTGCTGTACTATAGCTGCCCGCTGTAGCCCAACCTGGCTGTGGAACCTGGGGCCGTCTGACTGGATCTGGGGCCCCCACTGGGCCCCCTGCCCGCTGGCGGAACTGCTTCAGCACCTCGTCAATATGGGAAGTGGTGGAAGAGCCATCAACCCTAGCCTGTGGGGATATCTTATGTTGAGATATTAGTTCTACAACATTCAATAGGTGTAATATGTAATAATACACCCAGAGAAACATGCCATGTGCCAGATAAGAGAAAAACAGTTCAAAGTGACCCAAAGTGGTGACACTTAAACTACTTCAAATTACAAAAAGCATTCATATACACTGCTTATAAATTACTTGTTAATTTAGCAATTTTATAACTCATTTATTG